>NC_058131.1:193328429-193408743 GCF_016433145.1 Gracilinanus agilis | reverse complement strand
GGGGGGGGGTTGAAGGGGAAAGGAGGAGCATGAATCATGTAACCATGTTAAAAATGAATATTAATAAATGTAAAAAAAAATCTTTAGTTTCTTGTGTCAGATCTGCCTGTGTTATATCAGTGGGAGGCAGTGTGAAGGGGGTTGAAGGAAGAAAGGAAGGCTGACCACCATTTTTAGCCTGACCTCCTGCTGAGAAATAGGGGGAGGCTTCTGTTTGTCCTGGCTGGCACGGACATCTTATTGGAGTTACACTCGTTTCCTCTTGTGGAGATAACATTCCTTCAGCATCCACACCCCGTCATGATTAACAGGAGTCCCCCATTTCCTCTGGAAACCCCATTTTGTCTCCCAGTAAGGAGGGGTGGTTGAGAGGGAGACATGACCCTTACACCTCTTCTAGGGGGTTACCAACTATACCCCCAATCTTCTAATCACACACACCCCCTTCTTAAAAAAAGGAATTCAGAGAAAGGTGAAAATGTTGGGGTTGACAGGAAAAGGCCTTGGGGAAGAGCAGAATATCAGCTGACCTTTAGAGGAATAGTACAAGGAGGTCAGAAGGGCAGTCTAGGTAGGGAGAGTCCCATGAATAAGAACTTTGCTGGGAATACAATTTGTAACTCATATGCTGATGAAGGTATAAAATATATTAAGGACTGATGGTGCATTGTAAAGGACAATAAGTCTTCTTTGGCAGTAGTTGTGGTTGAGAGTTACATTTTTATAAAGAGTATATGTATAGAATCATCAGATACTGAAACAAGAACAATAAAGATATACTTCACAGGGTTTTTGCTCGATCAGATGAGATAATATATGTAAAGTGTTATCTATATAAATACTAGTAACTAAAAGAAGTTTCCTCACTGGCTGGGTCCTTATACTGATACAATCACAAGTAGTGATTGCATCCCCCCAAAAGTAGTAGAGTTTTATTATTATTATTATTCCTGTTGACTCCTTAGGAGCATAGGGCCGCAACCATCTCACGCCAGCGGACTCTGTTCTGGGCAACTTCCCCCAGCTGGGCCCATGTCATTCCGACTGTTTTTGTTTCATTTTCAGCAGATCTTCGCCAGGTCTGTTTTGGTCTTCCGACTTTCCTCCTCCCTGAAGGGTTCCAGCTCAATGCTTGTCTGGCTACGTTGTCTTCCGGTTTTCGTAGCGTATGTCCTATCCATCTCCACTTACGTTTCTTTATGTCCTGACTAATGGGGTACTGGATTGTTCTTTCCCAGAAACTAGCATTGGAGATCTTTTCAGGCCATCTGATGTTCAAGATGTAGCGTAGACATCTGTTAACAAAGACCTGGAGTTTATTGGTGTTAGTGCTCGTCACTCTCCAGCTTTCTGATCCATATAGGAGGACGGCCTTTACATTGGTATTGAAGATTCGGAGCTTAGTGACGAGGGATAGTGCTCTGGAGGTCCAGACAGACCACAGGGTGTTAAATGCCTGTCTGGCTTTGTTGATTCGGTTTCTGATGTCCTCATCTGCTCCACCGTCCTTACTGACTATGCTACCCAAATAGGTGAACTGGTCCGTCTCCTTGATGTTTTCTCCCTGTAGTTGGATTGGCAGGTCCTGTCTGCTGTTGACTGGGATCACCTGGTCTTCTTCTTGTTGATCTTCAGACCTGTCTTCTCTGCTTCTTCAGAGAGTCGTGCAAGTTTGGCTTGCGCATCCTGCTGCTTGTGAGAAAGGAGACAGATGTCATCCGCGAAGTCAAGGTCCTCAAGCTGTTTGGTATGAGTCCATTGAATGCCCGTATTGTTGTCCTTGGTAATTCTTCTCATGGTCCAATCTATGACCATCAAGAAGATAAGGGGCGAGAGCATGCAGCCTTGCTTCACTCCCGTTTTCACTGTGAAGTGAGCCATCAGTTTCCCATTATGGATGACCTGACAGGTAAAGTCTTTGTATAACCGCTGGATGATGTTGATGAGCTTCGGGGGAATCCCGTAATGCTGCATCAATCTCCAGATGATGCTCCTGTCCACGCTGTCAAATGCCTTCTCAAAATCCACGAAAGTCATGTAGAGGGGGGACTGCCACTCGATGGACTGTTCGATGATGATTCTTAGGGTGACGATATGGTCGGTGCACGATCTGTGCTGGTGAAACCCTGCTTGTTCTATTCTCAGCTTCTTGTCCAAGGCCTCCTTCAGTCTTTCTAAGATGACTCTGGTCAGGATTTTGCTGGGAGCGGATAGAAGCATGATTCCTCGCCAGTTGCTGCATTGGGATAGGTCACCTTTCTTGGGTAGCTTCACCAGGTAGCCTAGTTTCCAGTCTGTCCGGACTTGTTCCTGTTCCCAGATCTTCTGCAGGAGGGGTTGTAGCATCTCCGCTGACATTTCTGGGTCTGCCTTGAGTGCCTCAGGGGGGATGCCGTCTGGACCTGCAGCCTTACCATTTTTCATGGTCTTGATGGCTTTGATGATCTCAACTTTGGTAGGTGGGCCCGTGTTCACCTGAAGCAGTTCGGTGGCTGGTGGTATGTCCGGAACAGTTGGTGGAGGCGGTCGGTTCAGGATTTCTTCGAAATGCTCTGCCCATCGGGCTCTCTTCCCTGCATCGCTTGTTATTGTCTTGCCAGTCTTGTCCTTCACTGGCTTGCTAGGGTTGTAATTCTTTCCCGATAGAACTCCGCCAAGGACGGTCCCAAGCCCGGCTGAAAAAGGAGGAGGGTTGGGCGTGGGGCTAGCAACCCCACCCCCTAAAAAATCACATTTGCTATAGAAATGGCAACCTCACCAAACCAACAAAACCGATGATTGCCTAGTCTGGAGGATTGCTCTCCAACAGAGTCCATGACGCGTGCTGGTGAAAGCCTCTGGGAAGCCAGCTCGCCGATAAATCTTCTGACGACCAAGGCAAAAACCAGAATAGTGACATGGAACGTAAGAACCTTATACGAAAGCAGAAAAATCGCTCAGGTAGTAAATGAGATGAAAAGATACGACATCAGAGTCCTCGGTTTATGCGAGACCAAATGGAATGGAAGCGGCCAGACCAGTCTGATATCAGGCGAAACCATCATTTACTCTGGCCATGAAGACCCGGACCATTCCCACACCCAGGGAGTAGCGCTGCTCATGACACCTGAAGCACAAAAGGCGATGATAGGTTGGGAACTTATCTCGTCAAGGCTTATGTCAGCAAGGTTCAACTCAAAGGGGAAGAAGATCACCATCATCCAATGCTATGCACCCACCAATGCAGCAGAGGAAGGGGAAAAAGAAGAGTTTTACAACTCCCTACAGGCACTACTTGATGGCACACCAAGAAGAGACCTGAAGATCGTTATGGGAGACTTGAATGCAAAGGTAGGAGAAGACAACACAGGAAAGGAATTCATCATGGGAAGGCATGGAGTTGGCACCTGTAACGAAAATGGAGAGCTCTTTACGGATTTCTGCGCCTTCAACGATCTTGTTATTGGGAGTACTATATTCCCACACAAGAAAATTCATAAGTCAACCTGGACTTCGCCTGATGGAAGGACGGAAAATCAGATAGATCACATCACAGTTTTCCGCAAGTGGAGAAGAAGCCTTCTAGATGTTAGAGCAAGACGTGGTGCAGATGTGGCCTCGGACCACCAACTCCTGGTGGCAACTTTTAGAACCAAGTTGAAATCATTCAACGACCTTTCAGGCAGATTACACCACAAGTTCAACGTGCAAGATCTAAAGACCAGAGAGGAAAAAGAAGCATTCAATTGCGAAATCAAGAACAGGTTCACGGCCTTGACAGGACTCACGGGAGAGACAGTCGAAGACCACTGGACCAAACTCCAGCAGACCTGGAAGACCACCTGCGCAGAAGTCCTGAGAAAGAGAGAGAGAAAGCGCAAGGAATGGTTAACACAAGAGACATGGGCCAAGATACAACAGAGAAGAGATTTGAAACAGAAGATCAGCCAGTGCCAAGATCAATAGGAGAAAGAAGAACTTCGAACACAGTACTGGGAAATTAACCATCAAGTCAAGAAGAGCACAAGATATGACAAGAGACGGTTCATTCACAATATGACCAAAGAAGCAGAAACAGCAGCTGGACAGGGGAACATGAAGAGGCTATACGAAATAAAAAGTAGTAGAGTAGGACCTCATTTTACACATCCTATACATTCTTTTTTTTTTTTAAACCCTTAACTTCTGTGTATTGGTTCCTAGGTGGAAGAGTGGTAAGGGTAGGTAATGGGGGTCAAGTGACTTGCCCAGGGTCACACAGCTGGGAAGTGTCTGAGGCCGGTTTTGAACCTAGGACCTCCCGTCTCTAGGCCTGGCTCTCAATCCACTGAGCTACCCAGCTGCCCCTATCCTATACATTCTAAGACTGTTAGTGTAAATTGAAAATCATGAATAACAAACTCCATTATTTAATAAATATATATACTTGGCACTTTACAACTTTTTAAAGGTTCATCAGAACTACTAGCATCACTACTTCTGTACTTTGGGGCCATTAATAATAACTAAAGAGTGTTTAAAGAAACAAAGAGAGACAGTAAACCGGGAAAGGTGAAAGAGTAGGAGGTATCAGAGAGGGTGATCTGTTGGAGGAGATAAGCTGGAATTAGATTGTTTCTGCAGATAAAGGAGTTTGCCTTAGTAAGGAATGAGGGAACCTAATTGTTTGTGATGGGAGAAGAGATAGAATAGGAAAGGACAGGAAGAAGAAAATATTGAAGATGAAAGCAAATTTTTTGCCTATGGAGTAGGCATTCTGGGGAGCAAAGTGGAAGTAATGGGAAACTCTAAAGTAGAAATAGGGGATTAGGTTGAGGCAAATGAGAATAAAGAATAGGGCAATGGAAAAAAGGAAAAGGGATTTGGATGATGGTCTATAGAGGTTCAGAATCGCTGGGATAGGGAAAGATTGGTTGGGGAATATTAATGATTAAGTGAGATTTTTAAAAAAGAGTTTCAGTGTTAATAGTGTGATGACCTCAGAGTGGAGTCCTTTCAGAGCCTTGGGTTCAGGAGAGGGAGCAAGAACTTGGAGCAGAAGGAATAAGAAGTGGTGATATTCTCAAGGCAAGAGACAAGCCTGGAAATTTGATATGTATTGTACCTTCTCACCTCATTTAAGTATGAGGGGCTATTATGATCCAGAGATCAGGTGGGAAATGGAAATAACTGAAATTGACCCTTTAAGATTTCTTGCTATAGGCATCACCAAATGATACATAGTTTAACCTTATTGGGATTTGGAGTTTTCCTTTCTGCAATGTGCTGAATTATCTCTTACTATCTTGAATTTCTGTTTTTTTCAATTGATTTTAACCTAACATTTCATCTACAAAGATTTTATAGCCCTGCCATTATTTTGTTTATAAACATTTATTCTTTTCCCTGCCAGTGATATAACAGAAGATAGACATATCCATCTTAATCAAGTCTCAATTTGCATTTTGACAGTTTGGGGCCTGCATCAATATTTCAACTTCTATGTCTTTGGAAAATTACAGCTTTAGAAAATATGGTAATGGTTGAAACATTTGTATTTGTTTACGATGCCCAGTAAGACAGATAGTGCTAGGGAGAAAAAAAAAGACACTTTTCTTTTTTGCTTGTTTTTACTGGAAATTTACTTCCACCAGTGCTACTTTTCCTAATACTATAAATTTAATGAAAAATGTATTGGATGTCTACTATGTTTAAGGTATTCTGATAAGCACCTTAAGGGTACAAAGATGAATAAAATATTTGGAGGCAAAGTGGCAAGTGGAAAAATTACTGACTGGAGTCAAAAGATATTAGAGACAGCATTCAAATGCTGCCTCTAATGACTATTGCCTGTGTGCCATCCAGCAAATCATTTCCCTTTCTTAGGCCTCAGTGAACTCTCTTGTAAAATAAGAGAATTGTATTTGATGACCTTTGAGGTCTATTCCGGCTATACGTCTATGTCATATATGAGCATTTTCTTTCCTTGGAGAACTCACAAGTCAACAACATTTTTTTTAAGCATTTACTATGTGTGAGGTACTGTGCTAAGCAATGGGTATTCAAATATAAGCAAAAGAAAGCCAGTCCCCAAACTCAAAGCAGAGGTTTTAGAAGGAACTCAGCAGTGGGAGAAGAATGCCTATCAATTACAAAAGAAAGGGGGTGAAGAGTGTGGAGTAGGGAGCAAAACATGAAATGTTCTACACATAATTTCAAAATAAAAAATAATGTAAAAATGAGAGAGATACACATTTGTAGGAATGTAGGTAAGAGATAGAGTAAATTCCATGGATTAAAGAAGAAAAGAGGAGAATTTGGATACAAGCCCTAGGAGAGGATTCTGACAAGGAGAGAAGGACTGAGGGAGTTTACTGGCATTAACAGTCACTTTCACTTTCCTGTTTCCACTGAGCTGAAAGGAGGTTTTGCTCTGGCAAAATTTCCCTTGGTAGTTCTAATCTCATGGAGAGATTAGGGATTCCTTGGTTGAGAGTTTGCCTTGGAGCGGACTGCCTTTTCTCTGAGGTACAGACACCATCTGCTTGTGATCCATCTGCCAGAAATCCAAATGGCCAAGGTAATCCAAGGGTTGTCAACTGGGACTTTGGGTTATCTAGTGAAGCCAACCCCAGGCTTTAGGTAAGAGCTCAAATACACCTGTGAGTCTTTCCTTCCTCTTTGTCCTTTTCTTAATCCATATAAATTAGGATAGTTATAGTCAGATAGCTTTGGGGATATTAGTTAAGAGCAAGGAGCTATAAGAAGGGCTTGAGAAGATCAGAAGAGGAGACTCCTTGAGGGGGAGCATATATTGGTGGGAGGAGATATAGCTTGATAGATTTAAGACTGTATGTATCATTTCCCTACCCTTAATAAACTTGTTTTTTTTTTAAAAAATTTTTTTTAAACCCTTAACTTTTGTGCATTGACTTATATGTGGAAGATTGGTAAGGGTAGGCAATGGGGGTCAAGTGACTTGCCCAAGGTCACACAGCTGGGAAGTGTCTGAGGCCAGATTTGAACCTAGGACCTCCTGTCTCTAGGTCTGGCTCTCAATCCACTGAGCTACCCAGCTGCCCAATAAACTTGGTTTTAATAATTTCAAGGGTTGTGCTTTACTGGCCCTGGGGAGGTTCCTACGTGGGTTTTATCATCTCTCATCCATTTAGGAAGGATCTTCATTTCACATTAGCAATGTAATTTGGAATATCACTTTAATAATCTGAGCCATAGAAATCTTACCTGTGAAATGGAAATGAAATCTGTTTTACCTTTCTCATAGGATTGTGATTAAATTAGATAATGAATATCAATATATTTTAAAGTATAAAGTGCCACATAATTACATGGTGTTTTTATTTCAGTGTATAGGAGAAATGTGAGAGACAGTGATGTCCATTAGTTAAAAAGCAGGCCCCAGAATCAGGAAGAGTTGGATTCGAGTCCTATTTCAATTGTTGGTTAAATGGCTCTGGACAAGCTTTCAGGGCCCCAAATGCAACTTTTAAAGATTAAATTGCAAAGGAATTGCCAATCAACACTAGTAAAAATTCTGTCACCATGAATTCCCTACTTGACAGCACAAGTGCAGAAGAGGGGTAGGGGAAAAAAGAAAGAGAGAAAGCAATAGAAGCACAAATGTTATGATGTTATGAAGAAAGAGGTAATTGCCACTTGGAGGCAAGAGAAGGGTCAAGGGAGATTTCCCTTAAGTTTATCCTCAAAGGATGGGAAGGATTTCAACTGGTAGAGGTGGTGGGCATTTCAGGGGGATATGGAATGGTGGGTGCAGTGTTATGAGCCAAGAAAATTTGGGAGAGAGATGAGAAATAGAATTGTTTTAGTTAAATTGTCACATCTTTCAGTTGGGATGCACAAAGCAGGAGTCAATGAGATAAGGAGGCAATATAGTGCAATGGAAAAAGCATTGAATTTAAAATCAGAATTCAGGCTCAGTCTTGAGTCTGTCATTTAATTCCCCTATGATCTTGGGTCCTTTCATTGCTCTGGACCTCAATTCCCTCATATGTAACATGAATGATTTGATCTCTATGGTACTCTCCCTCATTGAAAAAGACCCTGATGTTGAGAAAGATTTAGGCAAAAGGAGAAGGGGACAGCAAGAGGATGAGATGGATAGATAGTGTCATGGAAGCCACAAACATGAGCTTGGACAGATTTTGGGAGATCATAGCAGACAGATGGGCCTGGCATATTATATAGCACATGATGTCAGGAAGAGTTGGGCAGGATTAAACAACTCAACAACATGACACTCCCCAGTTCCAATTCTAAGAGCCTCTAACAGATGTATGGAGCCAGATGATGGAGTGCATTGAAACGGATCTGTCTTTCATTTAGTCTCAATCCCATTTTCTGAACCTGCTAGGGTAAGTTTAGTAATATTTGTATTTAAGTCTGCCTGATGTATTCAGCATACTTCAGACATTTTAGCATGGAAGCCAACACATAGTATTTTTGACATTAGCTGTGTAACCCTGAGCAAGTCATTTAACCTCTGCCTACTTCAGTTTCCTTAACCTTTATCTGCTTCAATAATTTATGATGATAGCTAGCACTTATTAAACACTTTGCAGATTTTAAGTCTTTTATAAAATGCTAGCTATCCTCATTGTTATTCCAATTTTGATACCTCTAAGTCATTTGTCAATTTTAATTTTTTTAGGAACTTATAAAAGATGCTATTCGTTTTAGTAATTCTATATCTTTCTCTCTACAGAGACAAATGCAGATTTATTCAGTTCTAAGTGCCTTCCTACATGGAAAAAAAAAGTGTGCTCATACAGGTGTTTGGGATACTCAGTCATATATCACCAGGGAATAAGATATTTTCCTCAATATGATATGTGATGCTTCTAGACTTTGGGGATCCCAATGGATACTTCAGGATAGCCCAGTTCTCAGAATTGCTAAAGGAGTTATGTTAGTGGCTCAGTAAATGTGGTAGGTAGATGCCTCATGTGTTTTTTTATAAATCTGGCCTTAGGAATTTCAGAAGCTAAGTTATGCAATGGACAGAGCACCAGGCCTGGAGTCAGGAAGATCTGAGTTCAAATTTGATCCCAGATACTTACTAGCTGTGTGACCCTGGGCAAGTCATTTAACCCTTTTTGCCTCAGTTTCCCTATCTATAAAATGAGCTGGAGAAGGAAATAACAAGGAATTCCAGTATCTTTACCTAGGAAACCTCAAATAGGGTCATGAAGAATCAGACACAACTGAAAAATGACTAAATAAAGGAAATGAAAGAAGAGGGAGGATAGTTTTAAGTCTTTCTGGCAAAGTCTCAATCGTGAAAATAAATTCATTGTGGACTAGATTTTATTCATTGGGTTTTTTTCCCTGAAATTGATTGCTTTTCCTCACTATTTTTTGCCATTTATAGGAAAACTGCTGGGGTTGGATTTCAGGAGAAGCATGAGCGTGGTCTATTCTGCCACACACTAGTGGTGGGACCTTGAGCACAGTAAGACTCAGCCTCATTTTTCCCTCCTGGAAAATGAAGGGGTTAAACCATTCTCACTAACTAACATTCTGTTCTGATGATTATAAATAGAAAGTAATGGCTCATCCTGGACATGAAGTCACAAGACCCAATACAGGCTCCCCAAAGAAAATTGGGAAGGGACCAGGATATATTGTCAAAGGTACCTCTCACCAACTTACAAAACTCTGCCCATCCCAGTATAAGGAAGCATGATTGCAGGTACAACGGGAAAAACTGCCCAGGAACCCCGGTCCTTCTTTGCTTCTCTGCTCTGCTATAATGAGGACTCATCTGACTCCCTTAATGTTTTTCCTTATTCCTGCCCTATAACTGCAGTACGGTGGACCTGCCGACAAACACAGCAAAGGAGCTCGTTTCTCCCAGCTTACGTGGGCTTCAATAGAGACAGTTTGGAAAAAAGTCTGCAGAAGGTGCCACTTTACCTGTTCCCGCCTTGTGATAGCCTGGCTTTTCTAAAATGGCAACAAGCAGAATTTTGAACCCAATATTAAATGTCAAATAAACCCAATATTAAATTGGTTTTTGTTTTTGTTTTTTCATTTTTATGAAAGGGAAACTACAAGATTGCTGCCCTGTTCTTTGAAGGGGAAAAATATTGACAAAAGCATAAAATAGTCAAAAGAGAAGAATGTGATTATATAAAGAATAAATGTAATATATGTATATATATTGTAGGGATATAGCACTTTTAAGTCAATTTGGAAAATCTCTCTCTCTCTCTCTGTCTGTCTGTCTGTTTGTCTGTCTCTCTGGATATGGTTCTCCCCACATTCCACTCCTTCTAAACATGGAAAATGGAATCTTCAAACAATAATCCGGGGATTTTCTAGGAATCCAAATTCATTAAACACTGAAAGAAGTAATGTCTTTTTTTAGCTGCTCTATAATTTTTTACACAAGGTGGCAGTATCTTTATGAGAACATAGGAAACTTTATGAGTAATAAAACTTCTTATTCATTTTTGTTCTTGGTTATCCTGGAATCAAAAAACAAAAAGAAGAAACATTGAAAAAGTTGCCTATTGAATCTAAGGATAGGAAAAAAAGTTCATGATCAAAAAAATAATAGAAAGGAGAACAGAGTAAATCATTTTAATTGCATAAAATTTAAAAGTGTTTTTGCACAAAATTTTTAATACTAAGGTTAGTAGGGAAACAATTAGGGAACAGAGTCTTTGCAGCAAGTATCTCTGATAAAGATATCATTTACAGAATATATAAGATGGCCCAAAGTTTCAGTACAGTTTAAAGATATCAAAGTTCCTGAAAAGGAAACTGATTAAAATGATAAGAAAACGAACCATTTCCAATTGATAAATGGCCTAAGGATATAAGAAGGCAATTCTCAAGGGAAGAAACCCAGGTTGCCTGTCTGTCTATCTATCTATCTATCTATCTATCTATCTATCTATCTATCTATCTATCTATCTATCTGTCTGTCTGTCTGTCTGTCTGTCTATCTATCTATCTATCTATCTATCTATCTATCTATCTATCTATCTATCTATCTATCTGTCTGTCTGTCTGTCTGTCTATCTACATGTCTATTAATTTAAATTTTTAAATACTCTAAATACTAATTATTGAAGTGCAAATTAAAATAATAAAAGGAAAATGGTAAATTCTGGAGAGACTCTGGGAAAACAGGCTCATTGATGCATTATTGATGGAACAGTGACCATTTTTGGAAGCACTTTGGAATCATACACAAAAGACACTAAACTTTCTCTGCCTGTTGTTCCAACTACTAGGCCTATACCAGTGTTGTTGACAATGTATTGTCATGCCTGAGGGTTGATCTGCTCCCCGTGCCCAAAGCTAGCACTTCCTCTCTCTCATCTTTAGGGTAATGGGAAGGGGGAGGGAGAGCTCACAGACACCTTGAAGTTGCAGTTTAGGCACAGAAACTCAAAAAGTTCACCAGTGCTGGCCTATACCAACAGAGATAAAAGAAAGAAAAATGTCATATGTGCAAAAAACATTTTTATAGCAGCTCATTTATTGTGGCAAAAACTGGAAACTAAAGGGATGTCCATCAAATGAAAAACGGCTAAGGAAGATGTAGCATATGGATGTGACAGAGTACTATTGTGCTGTAAGGAAAAAAGAAAATGTTTTATAATTATGTTCATATAGTTTCTGGGTTTATTTATTTATTTGTTTATTTTTTAATGAACCCTTACCTTCCATCTTGGAGTCAATACTGTATATTGGCTCCAAGGCAGAAGAGTGGCAAGGGCTAGGCAATGGGGGTCAAGTGACTTGCCCAGGGTCACATCGCTGGGAAGTATCTGAGTCTGAACTTGAAACTAGTACCTCACATCTCTAGGCCTAGCTCTCAATCCACTGAGCTACCCAGCTGCCCCCTCTGGGTTTATTTTGGTAAATATATTCCTAGTTATTTTATTCTATCTATGATTGGTTTAATTGGCTTATCTCTTACATCTCTTCTCTAAAGGAGAAAAGGGAGAGAGGAAAGGGAGAAAAAAATCTTTCATGAGATGGGAATGATCTATAAATGTAATGTCAAATAAAAATCAATAAAACTTGAAAAAGATAAATAAGTATGAGGGGAGAAAACAAAATCACTTTTCATTTAAGTCTATTGCTGTTTTAATTTTTATTCCTCATTATACAGTTTTACAAAGGTGGCAAAAACATGGGCTCAAAGTTGTAATGATTATAGTCATACTGATACACTGTTGGTGTTCTGTGAAGAAGTCCAATGACTGGTAATTTTTTTGAACTTATGCAATAAAAGTAATTAAACTCCCTGAAACCTCTGACTTAGTTTTATTTTGCTAAGTAAATGAACATTTTATAATAATTTATACTAAACCATCATATAAATAAATAAATAATTTCTTCTTAAGGATTACAACTGTGTCTCATGTATTCATATCCCATAAAAGTATCTAATCAAGTAATTGTACATAGTGGGTATTTTAATTATTGGATGGACCCAGAATATTTTATTATTCATATGGATACTTCTTCCTATAATATGGATCACATCATTTTTGCCTTCTTATACTGTATGACTGTTATCTATGCCATCCCATAAGTCTTCCAAAAGGGATTCCAGCATCCTGTAACAAGTATTTGTTAATTAAGTAATAGAAGATTATGGATAAGTTGGGAATAGTGTATGGAGAGCTGAGTTTAAGTAAGCTGGATTTCTTTAAATCAGAGTGGAATTTTGGAAGGATGATGGGAAGAGAACTTTCTCAAGGAGTCTTGGGAAAGGCAGTTGGACCAAGAATCACTATCACTCTTTGGAATGTCCTGAATAAGGACAGTTGTTCAAGGAGCTTGCTCTATGAGTTGGAGAAAATTTGGTGAATTTATTTCTTGAAAACATCCTAGTAGGCAAAAGAAGTGTTTGCAGTTCCTCTGTTTAAACAGTTGGTGGCAGGAGAGAGCATCAGCTGAGTGATGGTGTTAATGAAGAATTCTGACAGCCTGAGTACCTCTGAGCTAAAGGAAGAAATCCAGTTTTAATCTAGTACTATTTATAAAATTATATTTACATTTACGATAGAAAGATAGCTAAATGGGGAATTTCGATGGTATAGAATAAGGAGGATTGCCTTTTGGTAATCATGAAGCTGTCTCTTATGAGGCAGATTTGGGGGAATATAGATTAGTTCTATTAGTGTTAGGGAATATGTTACTTTAATTATCTTCCTGTTTTTCCTTTCCCTTCCCCCCCCCCCTTTTTTTTTTTACCAATTTAAAAGTTATAATAGTTTTATATAAATAATCTGAGCAGGATTTTTCTTCAATTGCTTAGAACCACTATCTTTTCTCAACTATCAACCTAGGATTGCATCAACAACAGGATTGTCCATATCAATAACAACTATTGGTAAATACAAATACCAATAAGTGATAAGGATCAATTACCTTATTACAGTTGGTTATTACAACCCCTAACTTGGACCTCACTGTTGCTAGGCAATCTATTTACACTTCCTTAATTAAGTCATTGTGCCCCTCATTATAATATATTTTCCAAGCCTTTTCATCCCTCCTCTAACCCCCCCCCCACTCCTGCCATTTTACTTGAGAACCTTGCCTCATATTTTACTGAAAAAAAAAAAATAAGGTAATTCACCAAGAACTCCTTCTCTTCATCTCATATTACTCAGGTGCCTTCTCTCACTGTTCTTCTGTCTCATGCATAGATGGCCTTTCTTTTTACCATAACATCTCTTTACCTTCTCTTTGCCAAGACAAACCCCTTTATCTGTATGAGTGATCCCATTCAATCTAATCTCCACAATATTTCCTCCTCTGTCATTCCTACTTTCTTGCTTATCTTCAGTCTCTACTGTCCACTGACTCCTTCCCTAACACCTACATACATGTCCATATCTTTTATGTTCACAAAAAAGCTCTCCTTTGATCCATCCATACCCACTTTCATCCCAAATCTCTACTACCTTTTGTGGATAAACTCCTTGAGAAGTCCCTTAGTAATAAGTACCACTACTTTCTCTCCTCTCACTCTCTTCTTAAGTCTCCATATCCATCTATAATTGTTCATTAACCTGATCATTCTACAGAAATGGCTCCAGCTAAAGTTACCAATAATTTCTTAATTGTCAAATCCAATGGTCTTTTCTCAATCTTCTTTCTTTTTCACATTATCATTCTCTTCTCCATTTTATTCTCTTGTCTTTAGGTTTCTGTTTTTTTTCACTCCTTTGATTCTGCTTTATTGTTTCTTGATTTCTCATGAAATCATTAGTTTCTAGATGGTCAATTCTGATTTTTAAGACCTGATTTTCCTCTGTCAGTTTTTGGTTCTCCTTTTTCAATTGGCCCATTTCTTATTACATTACTTTCATTCCTCATTGCATCACTTTCATTTCTCTTTCCTACTTTTCCTCTGCCTCTTTCAATTAATTTTTGAAGTCCTTTTGAAGTTCTTCCAGAATTTTTCTTTGGGACTTTGGGTATATTTCCTTTGTTTTTGCTGTCCCTTTCTATGTCCATACCTTGCTCTTTGTCTCCATAAAAAATCTTTTGAGTTAAGTGCTTTTTTTGTTGTTTGTTCATTTTTTCCTATCTAATTATAGATAGGCTTGGGGAGATCATGTGATGTTCTGAGGCCTGAGGGCTCTGTGAGCCCCCTCCCTCTGCTGATTCAATTGACCCCTGTGATGCTGATAGCTTAAAGACTTGCCTCAGGCTTAGGTATAAGCTTTTGATCTCACTCTGATCTTGATCAGGTCAAGGGCTGATCAAATTCTAACCTTAGGCTTAGTCTCAAGTTTTTGGTCTTACTGTGTACTTGATCCAATCAGGCACATCCTTGATTGTCCTGTCTTGGAGCTCTGCCTTGAGCTTTAGGCAAAATGATCAATACTTAGTACTATCATCCACCCAAAAGTGTGAATTAAGTCCTTGTCCCAAGCCCAAGACAAGAATTCCCTGGGCTGGGGCTACGGACTTCTCCATAGGTTTTAAATTTCAAGGGCTTTGGATTGGCTTGTACCTCTATTTGCTCAGACAGGGTCTTGGGATCTGGATGTTGGCTCAGGAATAGGTTCCTAAAACTTGGGATGGGATTGGCAGATGAGGGGTGGGATTGGCTCACTCTTGGCTTGCTCTTCCCTCCTTGCTCCAGCTTCTTGCTCTCCTCTCACCCCAGTGCCCCAGATGTTTGTTGCCTATCATTTGATTTTTTTTCTTTTCTTTCTTTTTTAAAAAAATTTCTTTTAAACCTTTACCTTCCATCTTGGAGTCAATACTGTGTATTGGCTCCAAGACAGAAGAATGGTAAGGGCTAGGCAATGGGGGTCAAGTGACTTGGCCAGGGTCACACAGCTAGGAAGTATCTGAGGCCAGATTTGAACCTAGGACCTCCCATCTCTAGGCCTGGTTCTCAATCCACTGAGCTACCCAGCTGCCCCAATTTTTTCTTTTCTTGAAAGTTGTTTCACTTAGTCTCATTGTTGGTTCTTTCACTCCTGTATTCAATTTGTGGTGATATTTTAATCTTGATTGCAGAGGATTCTCATGGTGGCACAGAGCTGCTAAAGACCAGTCCTGGAACTCTTGTCTCTAGGTTTCTGGAAGTTTATCCTTTACTGGTTATCCTTCTAGTTATCTGACCATTCCTTTTCAATCTCCTTTGCCAGATTTTCATCCTGGTTGTACTTGCTAACTGTAGGTTTCCTTCAGGTTCTGCCCTGGGCCCTCTTCTCTTCTTCCTCTATACTATTTCTCTTGCTGATCTCATCATTTTCTAACGGTTATTTGACACCTTTATGCTGATGATTCTCAAATTTATTTTTCCAACCCTCTGCTGACCTCAAAAGGCAGTAGGGATTTGAGATGAAAGTGGGTATGGAGGGATCAAAGGAGAACTTTTTGTCAATAGAAAAGATATGGACATGCATGTAGGTGTTAGGGAAGGAGTCAATAGTCAGTAGAGATTGAAGATAAGCAAGAAAGTGGGAATGGTAGAGGGAGAAATCTTCAACTATCTATTAGATATCTCAAAATGGGTGTCATTTAGACATCTTAAACTCAATATGACCGAAATTGAACTAATGACTTTTCCATCAAATCTTTCTACATTCCAAACTTTTTTATTACTGTTGAGGAGACCACCATGTTCCTGGTCCCTCAGATGTCATTCTAGACTCCTTACTCTCTCACTCTCCATATCCAATTTCCTGCTAAGGCCTATTGATTTCATCAGTGCAGGATTTCTGTATTCCATCCACCTCCTTCCTCTGATACTGCTATTACCCTGATGGAGGCCATCCTCTCCTCAATCTTGGACAATTGTAATTGCCTATTGCTTAATCTGTCAGCCACAATTCTCTTCCATTCCATTCTTTCTTTCCCTCAACCATTAAGTGATTTTTCTGAAAGCAGTGGTCTGACTATGTCACTCATTCAAAAATAAATTCCTGTAGCTCCTTATCACCTCCAAGATCAAATAATAAATCCTCTAATAAAATCCTCAAATCTCTTCACAACCAACCCTCTCTCTTGCCTTTCCAGTCTTCTTACCCTTTAAAGGCTGTGTATTCCACTCTCCAAAGATACTGTCCTCATTGTCATTCCTTGAATAAAACACTCAATGTCTAGGCTTCAGGCATTTTTACTGACTATCCCCATGGCTGGAAGGCTCTTTCTCTTCACTTCTGCCTCCTAGATTCCCTGGCTTCCTAAAAACCCTAGTTAAAACCCTACCTTCTCTAAGAAGCCTTTCTCAAACCCATATAATTCTCATGTCTTCCCTCTTTTTGACTACTTCCCATTTATCCTACATATTTCTTTTTTTACACAGCTTTGTTTGCATATGTTCTCCCTCATTATATTGAATGCCTTGAGGACAGGAATTGTGTTTTGCTTTTTTTCCTATTCCTGGCATCTAGCAGTGAATAGTTGCTTAAAAATGTTTATGGACTGATTAAATTATTGCCTCCTTCCTGAGTGAACAATTTGATACCTGAAAGCAGCAGTAAAGAATTTAATAAAAATTGGTAAAATCCATGTATAAAGAAACTGTTTGTATTGGATATGGGATAGACAATTAACTGTGGAATAAATAATGAAGTCTTAAATTAGCTCATGTAGAAAATAATATAACTCTGTCATATGTATCTTGATGAAGAACAGAAAAAAGAATTTTTTGTTAAAAATATAATGTGAAGAAAAAGTTTTCAGACACAGACTGTGTACAACCTTTTTAAGGACCAACAAAAGGGAAGTTTTTATGATGGAATACTATTGTACTTTAAGAAGCAACAAATGGCATGATTTCAGGAAAAAAACTTGAAAGATTTACATGAACTGGTACAAAGTGAAGTGAGCAGAACCAAAAAAGTGTTGTATGCAGTGACAGCAATATTTTTTGATGAACAACTGTGAGTGACCTAGTTATTCTCATCAATTCAACAAGACAATCCCAGAGACTGATGATGAAAGATGCCATCTGCCCTCAGAGAAAAAAATAATGGAGTCTGAATGCAAACTGAAACATACTATCTTTCACATTCTTTCTACTTTTTTTTTTTTGAAACATACTGACTTTTACTTTCTCTTTTTTTTGAGATCTTTTCCACAAAATAACTGATATGGAAAAATGTTTTACATGATTGCACATATAAAAATCAACATTAGATTGCTTATCATCTCAGGGAGTAGAAAGGAAGGGAGGTAAAGAAGGTGGGGGAGGAGGTAGAGAATTTAGAACTCAAAGATTTTTTAATGAATTACATTTTTAAAATAAATTAATTTTTTAAAGTTACATGTAAGTGGGGAAAAGAAAATATTTTTAAAAACACCTTTGTATTGTGGTTTTGCTTTTAAGATTTAAGACAGTAAAACACCAAAAAAATTCATAAAACTGAAGCCTATGGAATGAATAAAGACTTCTGACTGCAAAAGGGAAATTAAGTGAATTTCATAAGTGAAAGATCAATCATTGAGTAATAAAAGGCCCTGATTTGAGCCACTGAGTGCACAATAAAGAGGTTAAAAAAGTCTACTTTGAATAGTCAGGTGTGTGGAGGTGAGAAGAGACTCAGCAAAGAGTCGAAAATTGGTTGTTAAAGCTGTAAAGAAAAAAAAAGCTACTGACAAAAAAAGCTTCAGATGCTAAATGTCCTATTGACTGAATTAAGACTAGAATTCCTTGAAAGATTATTGAGGGGGAGGGGGGGGTCTTAGCTACTGCCCTTTGGTGCCACCTAGAGTTTGAGGGAAACGAAGCTGCTCAGAAAAGTCTTGTTTGAAATTGTGGTATCTGTTGGTGATAAAATACTTTTGTGCTCAAAGGAATAAAGAACTGGAGGAATTCCATGTGAACTGGAATTGATGCAGAATGAAAGGAGCAGAACTAAGAGAACATTATACACAGAGGCTGATACACTGTGATACAATCCGACATAACAGACTTCTTTACTAGCAGCAATGCAAGAATCCAGAGCAAGGCTGAGGGACTTATGAGAAAGAAAACTAGCCACATTCAGAGGAAGAACTGTGGAAGGACAAACACAGAGGAAAAACAACTGCTTGAACACATGGGCTAATGGGGATACTATTGGGGATGAAGACATCAAACGATAACTCTAGTCTGACTATCAATAGTATGGAATTAGGTCTTAATGATACATGTAAAACCCAGTGGAATTGTGCATCAGTTAAGGAGGAATGGGGGCCTTGGGGAGAGGGAAAGAACATGAAACATGTAACTATGGGAAAATATTCAAAATAAAAATTAAATTAAAAGAAAAATCTTGTTTGATGGCCTCCCTTGTTTGAGAATTAAAGGAACAAGGCAGGTTTTGCACCTGCTCTGCTATGTAGGAAGAAATGCTAAGATCAGATCATAAGAAGTTGAGTCCTGGTGAGTGAAGTGCTAGATGGGCTTGTTTGAGAGCCAGCTTATTAATGTTTCATCAGCTCAAGAATAGATGATAATAGGATTTGCCCAACTGGAGAGCAGTGGGGATCTGCAGGAAAGTATTTGGAAGAGAAGTGGTTTTGTGTGGTGCAGATGTTCCTGAATGAACCAAGAACATCTAATCCTGTAGTCCAGATATATGAGTTATGGGTTTTCATCCCATTTGCCAGATTTCCCAAAGAGTTTATTTGTTCTCCTCTACAGATACTCAGGACATTAGTAAGATAGAATGACCTAGGTTTATATATAGATTATGGTGTATTTATTTTTTATTATTTATTTTTTAATATATTTTTAATATGAAAAATTTTTAATAAAAATTATTATTTTTTAAAAGTATGTATTTATTTTAAAAGCATTTGTTATCCCTTCATCTCAGCAACACCACAATAGAATATTTTTTAAATGAAAAATAAAGCCTCAAAACAATCATGCATAAGCCAACAAAATAAATTTCTGCATTGGCCATGTCTAGAATAGATGTCTTCTACAATTTAAGTTTATCACCTTTCCACTGGGAGGAAGATGACATTTCACATCACTACACTGGACTCATGGTTTATCATCACATTTATCATAATCCTAAAGTCTTAAAAATTATCTTTATAGTTTTGCTATTATATAAATTGATCTATTTCTATGTACATCACTCTAAATCAGCTCAGTTTTTTCTGAAACTGTCAATTTTATTATTTTAATACATAATAATATATCATTATATTTATGTATTTTAAAACTATTCCCTAATAGGTGGCTGATGTATTTAATATTCTTGCAATCACTTTAATATATGGGTACTTGTAATATTATTATTATTTTTTTTTGTCTCATAGCTCAGTAATTGGTTGTTTAATATCTAAAGCAATCATCATTATAAATGGTAATTTTATGTAAATAGAAGCACAACACTGGGGGATTGAAAGCTAAAGTGGCATATAGGAGGAGTCTATTTCCTTTCAGCTTCATTAATCCAAGAACCAGGAGGGTTTGAGTATAGCCATTTAGTGGTGGTCCTTCTCTGAGTACCTAGACCTTCCAGCCTAGGGCAGGTTAATGCTCTCTTCCAGAAATAGAGCAAGTGGCCCATGGCACATGATAGAGGCTAATGTTAAATACATCATGCAGATGTAACATATGTACTGATGAATCAGCTTCATAGATTGTCTAGACGATTGCATATCATCACTTGGGCAGTGGACATTCTTCACTTGCTTTTCTTATGTAGATCATTAGGCTGCACTCCTGGGAGTGATTAAGGCCCTTTTAGGACGCTCTGACTATTCTATAGCTTGATGCAATTAGCAAGAAATTATTCAGAAGTTATACCATCCTTCTATGTGGAATCCATTTTCAATTTGGTTTCTTCATTGGATTATACTCTGTGACTGTCACAAATTATTTCGGAAAGTATAGGTCTTACCTACTTGTACAAAAATATTTATAGCAGCTCTTTCTGTGGTGGAAAAAAAACTGGAGACTGAAGGGATGTCCATCAATTGGGGAATGTGGTATATGCTTGTAATGGAATACTATTGTGCCATAAGAAAGGATAAGCAAGACAATTATAAAAAAAAAAAAAACCCTGGAAATACTTATATGAAGTGATGCAAAGTGAAGTGAACAGAACCAAGAAAATGCTGAACATAGTAACAACAAGAATGTACAATGAATGAATGAACTATTACTAGCAATGCAAGGATCCAGGAAACCCCAAGGACTCATAATGAAAAAGGCCATTCTCTACCAAAGAAGGAATTGATGGAGTCTTAATGCAGATTGAAGCACAACCTTATTCACTTTATTTCCTCCATAAATTTTTCCCTCGTGTAAGTGATATGTCTTTTTCCACAACATGATGAACATGGAAATATATATTATATAAGAACACATGTACAACCTATATCATATTATCTGCTGTCTCGAGGAAGGGGGAAGGATAGAAGAGAGGGAGAAAACATAAATTGAAAATTGTGAGAAGATGATTATTAAAAATTTATCAAGGGCAGCTAGGTGGCTCAGTGGATAGAGTGCCAGGCCTGGAGTTGAGAGGACTTGGATTTAAATCTGGGCTCAGATACTTCCCAGAGGTGTGACTGGGCAAGTCACTTAACCCTGATTGCCCAGTCCTCTTAAGACAGAAGGTAAGCATTTGAAAAAAAAAATTGTATCAATATATAAAAAAAAAATAATTGATTTTAAAAAAAAAAGGAAAGCACATGTCTTTGGTTTTTTTGACTGATTTGAAATAAAGTTATTGCTAAAGATTATAAATGCTTCATTGGTTTGAGAGTAGAAGACAGTTTGCCTAACTAGAGAGCAGGAAGAACCAACAGAAAAGCCGGTAACAGAAAAATGGTTTTTATGTGCTGTAAATATCCTGAATAGATCAAGTACATCAAAGCTTGTAGTCTAGGCTTGGTAAATTAGGTGTGAACAATTCTTAGACACATACATTTAACCAATCAATCAAAGCTGTGATCTAAATTTTAAGTAAATGTTTTAGACTTGCTTGAAGAAAATATCACACCCTTTGTGGCTTGGATAAAACAGCTAACCATTTTGAAATAGAAGAGGCTAAAGATGGAGTAAGGCAGTCAAGCCTTAAGAAGGAATCCCTTGAAAAAAAAATCCCTGAAAAATGGAGGAGAGAATTTCTGTTTCCTCCCTTGTCTCCCTCCCAGTCCCTCCCACAACTAGAGGAAAGCTTTAAATTTCAAAAATGCTCTGAACATTTGCTCTTCCCATATGAGCTGGTGGTAGTTTCCTAGGAGAAACACTGAATAAGAAAACCTCAGAAAACAAGGAAAAGAAGCTTCCAGTCTCTATAAGAACACCGACCTTCAGAGCCTGGTGGAAAGCTGTACAACTGCACATATTAAAGATGAACGTCATGAGGAGTTCACAAAGGGAAAGTAACAATTTCCAGAATTAGCAACTTTTATTATATTTGAGCTTTAAGCTTGAATTCATTCTCCCCAGAGAAAGTATTTGTGCAAGGAGAGAGTGACTCAGACTTTTGGGAAGAAGTTTTTGTTCCAGCTATCCTTACCATCTCATCTAAGTTAATACTCACTTTCATTCATTCATTCGTTCATTCATTCATTCATTCTCTTTGTTTGGAAACTGGGTCTCTTTATCTTCTCAGTCTAGAATTTGTAGTGGTGAGCCTGATCCAATTACTGCTTAGCACAGAAGCTTTGTCTTTGTGTCTGATCTGAGACATTTTGCTTTTCCCAGGGCATGTTGGTTGGTGATCCTCCTCTTCTGAGGGTTTGCCATATTGATGTCAGAATTAGCATAAACATCCAATTAGCACAACTGCAGCTCATCACTCTTAAATTTAAGTAAAATCCATTGACCTCAATAGCAAGGATTCTAGGCATACCTATGCAAAATATTCATTTCTTAGAGTTAATTAATACTAACAAAATGATGACACCAGTGGAGGCTCAGGGGTGATAATACTAAACAACTACCCCACCTCTCAATTACTCCCAGAAACCAGAAGGCAAAAGTGGTCAGCCACTTTCTGGGAACCGGTCTACAGTGGTAGTAGGAGTTGGGAAAGTGAACCAAGAGGCAGTGACATATCTTGATTTCCAGATTCATTCTTCTCCACTCCTATCCACTTCCTTGCCCTGCCCTGCCAAACCTCAATAAGCCATCTTTGTAACAAAGAATAAAAGATTTAGAGAAAAAAGATGATTCAGAAAAATAAACAACTAATTCTGGCAGTACATTAATATTCCACACCCTTAGTCTCTCACTCTAAAAAGAAGAGAGAAAGGAGACTTCTCATATATTCTCTGAGGCTTAGCTTGCCCATTATAATGCACACCATTCTTTTTTTAAAGTGTTTTCCATTTATATTTTTTAGTCATTGTGTTTATTTTTTTCTCTTGGTTTTGCCTACTTTACTCTCCTTCACTTCAAATAAGTCTTCTTGTATTTATTCGAAATCTTCATACTCCAATCCAATAAATATTTAAGTGACTATGATATACTACACACTGGACTTAGTGTTGGGAAAACAATTAATAAAAAGAAAGACATTCCCTGCCCTTAGCTTACAATCTAAAAGGAGAGACAATATTCAAAAGGGGACAAGGAAAATTAGGGAACAGGATATGATGGGCATGTAGACATCCTATTCAGTGGAATTTAAATCAGACAAGACCAAGTGGAATGATTTGAGAATCCAATTTTCACCTTCTATAAAGGATGGCACTGAGAGGAGTTTGGTATCCTGCTCTACAATCTTCCAAACAGAGGGAAGGGATACTGTGAGAGGTAGAGTAGATGCAAGGCTTAAATCAGCAGCACAGTGGTGGTGAGTTCCTTATATTTCTTACATTTATATACTATATTTTGTTTAGCCCTTCCCCAATCAAGCAATATTTACTTTGTTTCCAATCTTTTTTTTATCCCCAAAGTGTTGTTACAACTATTTTGGCATATACAGGACTTTTTTTCCTCTTCTAGCTTGGACTTGGAACACAATAAAAACATTCTCAAATTAACTTTTCTTCCTTTTCTTTTTCAGTGCCAGATTGACAGAGACATCCCTAAATTTATATGACAAAGCTGAAAAAAGAAGCAAATGGATGACTCCTGCCCTTTACAGTTCTAATGATTTGGCTAGCACTGGATTAGACCTTGACAAAATGACTGAAACTTTTATAAAGAGGAAATGACTCACTGGATATTCACAATGTTGTTTAAATGCCTTTTCCTATTTCCTTCCTTGACAAAACTTAAACAGAAATCCTGATTTCCAAAAATTGAATAGAATGAAGAGGTTTTTTTTAAAAAGCTTGCTGCCATTTTTGGTATTATCCCAATCATTTTGTATTTGAAAACTATTTACAAAATTCCTATTTGAAGGCCTATGTTAATTTAATGATACTCACTTGTGAAAGCAGTATAGTGTGATCAAATTTGGATTGTTGTGAGTTAAGGTATCTGGGTTTTAGTTCTGGCTCAGCCTCTAATGAGTTAAGTGACCTCATGCAAATTACTCAGTTTTTCAGGGCCTCAGTTTTCTCTTCTGTAAAATGGGGAATGGGTCTTACAATAACTCAATGAGATAGGCATTATAAGTATTATCTTATTTTTGAAGAAGAGAAACTAAAGCTGACAGAAATTAAATGATTTGCTCAAAGTCAGATAGTTATTAAGTTTTAGAGAAGTCTTCTCCACCCCAAGGCCAACACCCAATCTACTTTGCCCCAAGCACAAAATATTATAATTAAAATTCACTCTTCACTAGAGTAAATTCTTGAATTTTGTTCCCCTTGCTTCAAAATCCCATTATATTCATTCTACCAAACCTGGAATCTTTATATAGGTGTCAGAGTGAATCGAATGTTGGATCTGATATTTTCTTATCTGTAAAATGTAAATAATAGTACTTACTTCAAAGGATCATTTCAAGGATCAAATGAGATAACATGTAAATATGCCTTAATATAGTTACAAATATTAAAAATATGGTAGAAATGTTAGTTATTATTATTAAAATGAAATTGGTAAAAATACTGTTGAGTGAGTCAAAAGGTAAGCATTTATTGTTCAGACGTTTCCAGTCATGTCTGATGTTTCATGACCCCATTTGTGGGTTTTCTTGGCAAAGATACTGGAGTAGTTTGCCATTTCCTTCTCCAGTTTATTTTACAGATGTCAGCTTGAAATCTGGAGACCCCAAGTTTGCCCCTGTCCCTTGAGAACTCAAGTACCAGGCACACTTGTTTTGGACTGAACGATAGACCTTGAAGTGTTTGGGGACCTCAGTTTGGGTGGGATTAGTAGACATAGTCAAATGTGAGGACCCTTATTTGTTTTAGTAGCTTCTCCCATTAAAGTCCTTCCTCAGGAAGCTCAGCACTTGACTTGACCCTGCCCCAGCTGCTGGTTGTAGCCTGTCTATGCATGCTTGCTGTACCAAGTTCTCCAGAGGGTATAAAAGACCCCCAAGTTCTGTCACTTCAGAGAAATCATCTAGCAGGGTGCATTCTCCCAGGGATATGTCCCCAGAGCCCCACGGTGTATGCCCTGTGAGGTTTTTGATGCTGGGCTCTTTGATAGCATCCAATTACTGGACCTATCTCTTTCCTGATTAAAGATTTGGTTTTTCTGACTACTATAGTAGTTCTGTGTTATTTACAAATTAATACAGATAAAGAAACTTAAGTAAACAGGGTTAAATGATTTGCCCAGGGTCACACAACTAGTAAGAGTCTGCAGCCAAATTTAAACTCAGGAAGATGAGCCTTCTTAACTCCCAGCCCAACCCTCTATCTACTGAGCTACCTCCATTACTGATCTTTAGGTTAAAACAGTGATTTCCAAAGTGGGTGCTACCGCCCCCTGGTGGGTACTGCAGCAATCCAAGGAAGCGGGAATGTCCACAGGTGCACTTATCTTTCGTATTAATTGCTATTAAAATTAAAAAAAAATTAATTTCCAGGGGACTAAGTAATCATTTTTCTGGAAAGGGGGCAGTAGGCCAAAAAAGTTTGGGAACCACTGGGTTAAAAGGTAGTAAAACTTTACTGAGTTTTCTCCTATAACCTCAAAATGTTCCAAGTGCTAGATCAATCAACAGTTGCTCCACTTATGATGTATTGTTATAATTTGATAGGGACAACCTGGAACATGTCCCAAAGAGGGAAACTGGGAGAACAAAATGATTAGCCACATGGATCCATCACCGTACATATATATGGTATGCAATAGCCAATGTTTATATATATGTATATATTATATGTATGTGCCATAGATATATCACATGCTGATGTATTCAATATATGGATACATATACAAGGATTAGTTGAAGGAAATGAAGATATTTACCCTGAAGGAGAGGTAATTTACAGAGAATCAGGAACTGGTAAATGTTTATCAGTTATCCAAAAATTCAGGACACATTTTTCATTTTAATTTGTATTAGTGACATTTTTCTCCATTTCTTCTTTAAGTCTAGATAATTAACAAAACATTAAATCAAACTCTAGTTTCTGAAATATAATGCATTGAAAATTTAACAATTGGCTGGTAAGAACCAGTATGAGCTGGCTCCACCAAACCTTTGGAAAAAGCACAGGATCATAGAATCGCATTTCATAGAATTAGAGCTGAAAGAAACCTTAACGGTATTTATGTTTTTCTAAGGAGAGTTAATTTAGCTTCATCTCCAGAGGGCAGATTTGGGAGCAGAGAGTGAAAGTTGATGATTTAGGCTTGAGATAAGGAAAAATAGACTAATAATTAGATACACTTGAAAGTATAATAGCTTGCCTTGGGAGGTAGTGGATTCCCCCTTATTAGAGGTCTTCAATCAGAGAAGCTGGATGACTAGTTTGGGAGAACACTGCAGAAGGCAATCTTGGAAAGAGACAGGTTGGATCAGGTGGCTTCTGATGCTCCTTTCAATACAGAGTTTCCATGATTTTGTACTGGAAGTAAGAGCTCTTACTAACACAATTACGGGAGAATGGAACACATCTTCAATAGGACATAAATCTATGATCCTTGATTTGTAGTTGTACAAAGGTCACTGATTGGGCTAAATGTAGACTGAATCCCAGGATTCCCCCTATGATTTTTAAATAATATTCTTGGTATGGATAAATTTATTTGTATATCCTTCTTTCTACTGGAAAGACTGAGAGTAACAAGAAATTCAAGATAGTTTGAAGCCTCTGCTGTTCATTAAATACCATGAGATGCCTTTTAAACACAGGGATGTTTCTGTGTAAGGTCAGAAGCAGAGAAACTCTTGTGTAGGAGAGCATGATGTTTGCCCTGTAAAGAATAATCGACATATACCCAGAAGGTAAATAAAACAATATCCCATGATGAGCTGTGGTGATTCACACACTGCTCAGGAATGTAGACATAGCCTGAGGCTCCAAACTGCATCAGCACTAAACAATGGTGTATGGGTAATCTACCTGCAAACACAGGGTGAATGGCATTTCACTACATGAGCAGACATATAAGGCAAGAGAACGCTGCCAGTCCATCTCCATCACTTCCTTCAACACTTGGCTTAAGACCTTTTCCTCCAAAGAACCTCCCTTGACTAATTTTACCCCCTACTTACCACTCCTTTACTTTGCTTTCCCTCAGCATTATTTATACAATTTTATTTTAGTGCCCTACACATCAATTATTGTTACGAGTAGGCTTGTATCTTTTCATCATGTATTCTGGCACTTTCTGATGCTAAGAGGCAGTGTGGTATACTGAAAAGAATTCTGGTTTTGAATTTGAGAGACATGGATTTTAAGGTTTGTCTTTAACATTAGCTATCTGATCATGGACAAGCCACTTAACTTCTCAGTCTCATTTTTCTCATCTGTAAAACAGAGCCACTAATATTGTACAACTGAATTCACAGGGTTCATACATAATGATGATCTTAACATAATCATGATATAGAAAGGGAAGCCCTTTGTGAGTTCTAAAGCCCTGAAGAAAAGTGAATTACTTTAATAGAACAGCTTGTTCCTTTCTAATCCATCCTTCCCTTTTTTCCAATTTTTTAGTTACATGGAGAAACAATTTTTAACAATTGCTTTTTGACACTTTAAAATTCAGATTCTTCCCCTCCCCACAGTGGTGAATAGTCTGAAATAGGTTATATTCCTATTTCCAGTATACATAATTCCATATTGCTCATATCATGATAGAAGTTACATATCACATATACAATAGACATCTCATGAAGGAAATGTAGTGGAAGATGCCATGCACTGATCTGCACGCAAGACTCTAGCAGTTCCTTCTTTGGTTGTGGATGGTATTTTTATCATGAGTCCCTTGTGATCATCTTGAAGATTTGCTTTGCTGTTAATGGTTTGGACTGTCAAAGTATATTATCATATAATATTCCTGTTACTCTCTTCCTGTTGTTTTAAGATTAATCTTTTTTAGATCACTCTATTGCTAATATGAATAATATGGAAATAGGTTTTGAACAATGATATATGTATAATCCAGTGGAACTGCTTGTCAGTTCTAGGAGTGGGGAGGGAAGAGAGATGGGGAAAATCATGAATCATGTAACCATGGAAAAATATTCTAAATAAAATAAATATTTTTTTAAAAGATCAGTCTTTTTTATGTGCAGGTCAGATCATGCTCAGAACCCTCTAGAAACTATCTGCTCAAGAATAAAGTCCAAGCTCCTTAGTCTGGTAATCAAGACCCTGATTCATGAGGATATGTTCTTATAAATGGTTTTGAACTTCTTGAGTGAGAATGGGGTATGCTTTCCAAGAACAATTCTATAACTTCATCGATCCGAAATCATTTTGGAATTTCTGGTTATTGTAGAAGTAAATTAGCTCATTTTTCACTGGGGGATCATGATTATTCTTTTCTAGCTTTGTATGAAAAGGGTTTTAAATTTAAATCTCATTCAGTTGGTTTTGAGATCGGAAGGAATTATTCTTTCAATTTTCTTTTTCAGATTTTTCATATGTAATGAGTTTTCTCTTTCTTACCCAATCCCCATTTCTTCATCTTTCTTGAGTACCAATCCATAATTCTTTCTTTTGTAGTATTTTCTTTTCTTGTATTTTTAAAACATTTTAATAGGATAATACAGTTATTAGTCAAATATTCCCTATGTCCCTTTGATAACTTTTATATCCCCTGGAGTATGTGGGCCTTATTTAGGAGGTTCTGGCTTAGTAGAAAAGACACTATTTCTTTCTTAGAACTTTGAAGAGAGCTTTGTATGCTTCTTATACATTTTGGGGGGTAGGGAATTCTCAGTGAAGAAATTACCACTTTAGTGCAGATGGACAACTGTTCTTCAATTTATATAAGAATAAAATATGTTCACATATCTCTTTCTACATATATATATATATAGTTATACACTTTAATGATAATATTTTATATTCTGCATTCTCATTCTTATTATAAATGAAAGCAGAAGACAAAACAAATATATATGTATACATACATATATATAAACATATATAAATAGTAATAGTTATAGCTAAATGGAAGGATGTCATAGAGTCCCTTGGAAAGACAAATAAAAGAATTAGGAAAATTGATTTTATTCTATATCCAAAAGCAACAAGAAACTTATTTTATGGGACATTTACCCTCCAACTCAGTTGCTAGTGACCCCATGAAATAATTTTATATTTACTTTGGATATATTTTATATTTGCTTCTTTTGTTCTCCCCAACTGATGATATTTATGTTTCCCCCCAATAGAAGAGCCCTTGAGGTTAGTAGGGATGGTTTCATTTTTGTCTTTTGTATCCCCAGTGTCTAGTACAATGACTGGTACATAGTAGGAACTTAACAAAAATTAATGAAATTTTGCTTGTTGAATAAATGAATATTTTATGCAGTGTTTGTGAAAATGGTTTCTTTTGGGGGTTGAGGAGGAATGAAATCTTTATCAGAGAAATTTGATATAAAATTTTTTCGCAGTAGGTTTTTTTCTTTCTAGTCTTGATTATATTGGTTTCATTTGTACAAAACCTTTTAAATTTAATATAGTCAAATTATTCATTTTACATCTTGTAATATTCTCTCTCTCTTGTTTGGTCATAACTTCTTTCCTTTTCCATAGATCTGACAGAAAAAAACTTTTCCATATTCCTTTAATTTATTTATGGTATCACCCTTTATGTTTAAAGCATATACCCATTTTAACTTTATCTTCTTATAGGGTGTGAGATATTGGTCTATACCTAGTTTCTGCCATACTATTTTCCAGTTTTCCCAGCAGTTTCTGTCAAATAGTGAGTTCTTATCTCAAAACTTGGGATCTTTAGATTTATCAAACACTAGATAGCTAAGGTTATTTACCACTAATTTATTCCATTCATCCACAATTCTATTTCTTAGACTGTACCAGATCATGAAAATGATTTTTAAAAAGAACATGTAAGTAATTGCAGCCTATATATTTTTTTTATTTTTTTAAACCCTTAACTTCTGTGTATTGACTTATAGGTGGAAGAGTGGTAAGGGTAGGCAATGGGGGTCAAGTGACTTGCCCAGGGTCACACAGCTGGGAAGTGTCTGAGGCCTGATTTGAACCTAGGACCTCGCGTCTCTAGGCTTGGCTCTCAATCCACTGAGCTACCCAGCTGCCCCTCTGCAGCCTATATTCTAAGACGTTATAAAGAAAAGTTAGAGATGTTCTCTAATGAACTCAGTAAGACCATCCAAATTAAATCAACATATACTTTGATTGCTTATGACCTCAAAACAAAGGGAAAAGGGGGCAGCTGGGTGGCTCAATGGATTGAGAGCCAGGTCTAGAGATGAGAGGTCCTAGGTTCAAATCTGACCTCAGACACTTCCTAGCTGTGTGAGCAAGTCACTTAACCCACCTTGTCTAGCCCTTACCACTCTTCTGCCTTGGAGCCAATACACAGTATTAACTCCAAGATGGAAGGTAAGGGTTTTACAAAATCAAAAACAAACAAACAAAAACAAAGGGAAACAAACAAAAGGCAAGAGATGTTGGAAAATGGTTTCTCAATAAGGAATGAGACATAACAGAGACATAGATAACATAGAAATCCAATGCTTATATTCCATGAATAATTTCCTTAAGAGAAGATTCAGAAATCTTTTTGACATGGCAAGCACTAAATAGCATTTTTAGATAAAATTGATTATATTTTAACAAATAGGAAATGATTTATTACTGCTGTAGGAATCATTCTGAATCAACTATCTGTGTATAATTAACCATCACCTTGTTAAAGCAAAACTTGATACAAAATTGGAATAAAACATAAAAATAAGACAAAGATATGGTGTGTAATTAAAAGAACTCCTACCTGGCCTATTTTCATGAATTAATGATGCCTAAAAAGAGAAATGGGCAGAGAAAAGGACATTACCACCAGTTAGAATAAATTCACATGGAAGGTTGACCATTGTTTAGGCAGTTGCCATAATGTAAAGAGAAAAGAAATCTAAAAACTGCCTCATTCAGAAAACAATTAACTTACTTGCCAAGTAGAGATATGACAGCCAAGGACAAAATCGGCTTAGAATATACATTCACTTGTAAAATATTACAGTATATGGTGAAAGACTATAAGCAGTATTTAATATAATGTAGAGAAAGTGAGAAGTGATGTAGGGAAAAATAGTTTAAAGAAATCTTGGTGAAACAACCAACTAAGTTATCTATGGGACATTTAAGGGTAAAATTGGAAGAAGTATAACAAATGAGCAAAAATGGTAAAGATACATGTGAAAAATATATGCATATATTGTAAAAATGAATAACAAACTTTTTTGCACTATTGAGTACAGTGAAACCATCTCATTTGTACTGTAACATTTCACAGCCTAGATGTACATCTAGAAGTCGAAGCTAAAGAAAACAAAGATGGGGGAAACTAGATACAGAGGATGTCTGAGCTGGAGGCAATATAATTTTGGGCATGTTGTTTGATTAATTTTTGAGTTCTTAGTAAAGGAAGACAAGAAAGTATTGGAAAAAGTCTATGGTCATTATTTTGAAAATTAGAAAACATAAATAACTATCAGTCCATGTACTTAAATTACCATTTAAATAACCTTTTAAAAGGTTTTATTGATATCTTTTATTTTTCATTATAGTAATATCTGGAAATATATATATATATTTGTATATATCCCCATCCATATTGAGACTTACCATATTATAAATAAATACAATTGAGGAAAAAAGTATTACAATGACCATGTCTGACAATTTATATATAACTTTCTAGTAGTCTAGTAGTTGAATCTAGTTGTCCCTCTGCTGAGAGGAAGTATGTTTCTTTTCTTTTTTTTAACTTTTTTTTTTTTTTATCTTTACCTTCTTTCATTATCAATTCTAAGACAGAGTAGCAAGGAATAGGCAATTGGGATTAAGTGACTTGTCCAGGGTTACAAAGCTAGGAAGTGTCTGAGGACACATTTGAACCTAGGTCTTCCCAACTCCAAGACTGGTGCTCTATGTTACCTACCCACCTCAGGCATGTTTCTTTATCTGTTCACTGGGACCAAGATTTTTTTTTTAAATTTCTCATAGGCCAGCTGAATTTTGGTAATCTTTTTATTTACCTTGTAGTCTTTAAAAAATCTTCACTAAATCCTTAAACCTCAAGCTACCATCCATCACTCCTCCCTTTCCCAGCCAAACTGCCAGAAAAATCTGTCTACAATTATTGCCTTTCCTCCTCTCTGCTTTGTCATAACTTTAAAAATCTGACTTCTGGCCTCTTCCCTCTGTGGATGCTATTCTCTACGAAGTCACCAGTACGGAATGGGACAGGTTTCACCTTCAAAACATGATCCTCCTTGACCTCTCTGAAGCATTTGTCACTTTGGATCAGTGATTCCCAAAGTGGGTGCCACTGCCCCCTGGTGGGTGCTGCAACGATCTAGGGAGGCGGTGATGGCCACAGGTGCATTTGGAGGTGGTGAGTAACTGTAAGGGGGCAGTGATAGTATGTGACAGGGGGCGCTAAGTAATATTTTTTCTGGAAAGGGGACATTAGGCCAAAAGAGTTTGGGAACCACTGCTTTGGATCATTTTCTTCTAGATTCTCTGGAATGGCTGCTCCTTTTTTTGTCTTTTTTGGTATCAACATGTATTATATCTCCAACTCTAAGTGCAGCTGGAGGTTCTGTCCTGGGCCATCTCTTCTCTCTCTACACATTCTTTTGTTGACCTCAACAGCTCAACATGAGTTATTATGATCTCTAGGCTGATGACTCTCAGATTTTATATTCAGAATATTTTTCTTTCCTGAACTTCAGAAGCCTCATATCACCAACTACCTCCTGGATATTGTGAATTTATATTGTGCAAACATCTCAAACTCAGCATGTCCAAATCAAAACATATTATCTTTCACTTTTTTTTTAACTTTCCTATTTCTTTCTAAGGAACCACCATTTTTCTAGTGTCCCAGATTGGCAAATTTGGTGTTATTTTTTACTCCTCACTCTCAATCATCAATATAAAATCATAGATTTATATTAATCTTTGTTCTAACAAGTTTATAGTTGATTACTTACAGATAGGTAACATTTCTACTTCCATTACATCTCTCATATCATGTTTTCTGTATTCACATAGACACCACCCTAGCTCAGGCTTTTATTGCCTCTCACCTGGACCATAAAGCTTCCTAATCTGGCTTCCTGCCTCAGATTTGGGTTCCTGTCTACTCCAATCTATCCTCCACAATGCCACCAATGTGCTTTTTCTAAAGTATGACCATTTCATTCTCATAGTTCATAAAATTCATCTGTTCCCTACTGGTTCACATCCTATTTTTTCTGGAATTATTACATAGACCCTTCATGATTACAGCATAGCCATACTAGCCTTCTTTAATGCTTTATCTTATTTAGCATTTTTTTTTTTAACTCTTATCTTCTGTCGTAGAATCACTACTAAGTATTGATTCAAAGACAGAAGAGTGGTAAGGACTAAGCAATGGTGGTTAAGTGTCTTGTCAGAAGGTCACACAGCTAGGAAATGCTGGAGGTCACATTTGAACCCAGGACCTCCCATCTCCATCACTGAGTCACCTAACTGCCCTTTTAAGCTTTTTGAATTGGCTGTCCCTGATTGCCTTTCTCACATCCACCTTAGAAACCATAGTTTCCTTTCAGACTCAGTTTAAATGCCATATTGTAAATGAAGCCTTTCCTCATCTTTTCAACTACTAGTATTATTGTTACCCCAACCTAATTATCTTGTTTCTATTTTCCATTCTGTGTATTAGTTCTAAGGCAGAAGAGTGGTAAGGGCTAAGCAATGGGGGTTAAGTGACTTGCCCAGGGTCACAAAGGTAGGAAGTACCTGAGGCCAGATTGAATCCAGGACCTCCCAACTCTAGGCCTGGCTTTCAATCCATTGAGCCACCCAGATGCCTCCTGAATATTCTAAATTCTGCTTATTTCACTTTCTATCAATTAATATTTTTTCCTATTTCTTTATTTCTCATATTAGTTATTTCTTACTCAATAATAATATTCCATTATATCCATACATGACAGGATTTGGTTGGTTTGTTTGTTTTTCAGTCAGTCCTCAATTGATGGGCATTTTTTGGTTTCTCTTCTCATTTTCCACAAAAACCGCCGCTGTGAATATATTTTGGCATTTGCTGAATTTTTGTTTCTGCTTTTTATCTTTTTTTTTTAGATATCATATTGCAAGACTAAACGATATAGTCACTTTTTTTCCATTATTCCAAATTGATATCCAGAAAGCTTGGGCCAGTTCACTTCTCTGTAAATCATGTATTTATATGCCTTTTGGTAAGAAAAAAATCAATCCAGGGGGGCATGGGTTAAACAGAAGATATGGGTCAAGGAGAATAATAAAAGTGAATAGGCAAACCCTCACAGCCAGTGTCTCACAGTGTATGACATCATTACCATTATACAATTGCCTGAAAGTAAAGAGGACAAGATCCTGTTGTACTGATTGTCTCTTGATTCTAAGAAATCATTTCATTGGGTCAAGAAAAATGCTGCCTTTGCTATCTCCCATGCATATGTCAGAATTATACAAGATTCCTGAAAAGATGAGACAATAGATACAACCTCATTTGATAAACCTCTGATTGTTAATATTACATGTAGTATAAAATAAGGATATTATATATATTTATATATAAAAAGAAATATATAAAAAGAAACATATGCATATAAATATAGATAGATGTATATATACATATTCACCCAAAACATTCTTCATTGTAAAGCAGGAGATACAATACAGAATTCAAGTCTTAAGAGGATTCCCTATAGATTGTGAGGTCTTCCTGAGGCGATGATGACCCTGTCTTGATTATCCTAAGCCCTTTTCAATGAGATCCATAAATACATGAAATTTTGGGGAAGTTGCAAAACTACTTTAATGACCTCAAGCCTTTCCCTTAAACAAAGACCAGTCTTTTTAATACCAGAATTCTTCATAGGTCACACAGCATTCATACAGAGTTCTGAAGCAACTGAAATTGAAGATCCCTCAAAGCAATGGAAAGGCTTATGGTAGGTGTGCAGGGCAGTGGGGTGGCACAGTGGATAGAGTTCTGGGTTTGGAGTCAAGAAAATCAGAGATCAAATCAGGGCTCAGATACTTATGACCTGTGTGACCCTGAGCAAGTCACTTCACCTCATTTGCTGGAGAAGGAAATGGCAAACCACCCCTCTAGTATCTTTGCCAAGAAAACGCCAGAGTGAGTCATGAAGGGGAAGACACACAAGTGAAAAAAGACTAAACAACAACAGAATAATAGATGTGAGCAGATTACATTAATTGGTCCTTGGTCTTTGGGGACTTAAAAAATCTAATAGAGTAGATTTGAGTCCAATGAATCCCCAATCAGTGCTCTTTCTGCTAGACGTCTTTCCCCTGTGGAGAGGGGACCCTATTCTTCATTGTTTTCCATTTACATTGAGCAGCTTGTTTAACAGAACGATTTGATCCTCAAGTCCAACCACACAGAAACTTGATTCTAAGTTTAATCAACCCATTCATCTATGTAGGTGGCCATGTTTCATGGTAAGTGTCTGACATGTTTTTATATCAGGTTGACTGTAGAAAAAGTTTGTATTTAGTATTTTCTTTTTTAAAAAAAATTCTCTCTATAGTCAACAGACCTACTTCTTTTAAAAAACAAAACACACACACACACACACACACACACACACACACACACACACACACTTAGCTTCTGTCTTAGAATTAAGACTCAGTATAATTTCCAAGGCAGAAGAGTGGTTAGGGTTAAGTGACTTGCCTAGAATCACACAGCTAGATAGAGTCTGAAGCCAGATTTGATCATAGGTTCTCCCAACTTCAGGCCTGGAGCTCTATCCACTGGACTACATTGCAGGCTGACCTTGGGCCTGTTTATTCTTCTTTTAACAATCATGCTCTGGGTTGTGTTTTTTTTCTTCCCTTACATCTCCATTCAAGGAGTTCTTTGTCTTATTTCTCTTTTAAGACATAACGAAATCTAAACAGATAAACTACTCTATGATAAGATTTTAAAAAATTTTGTATTACCATGCAAAACACACTTCCATATTGGTCACTGTTGTAAGAGCTCACTCATATGTATGCAAAACCCCAAATAAAATCCTACACAGATATGATACTTTGATCCCCATTCATCTGACTCCAAGAGTTCTTTCTCTGGAAATAGCTAGCATTCCCGGGACTTCATAAGTCTGTCGCCATGCAATCTGAAAGCCCCAAACTTGTAGCCTAATGGGATTTGATGAACCCCAAGTCTTAGGACTAGCTTGTAAGCTGAAGACCCCAAAGTTTGTACTTGTTCCCTGTTCTGGGGAGAATCCACCCTGAAGGGAATCTCAGGCTAGCAGTTCCAGATTGAATAATGGACCCTACTGTAAAAAGTGGGGCCAAGCCCAAGTCGAGTGGTTCTTCTTGTCTCCAAAAGCCTCTCCCGGTATATCATACCCTCCTTCTGAGGATAGAACTGGGGACCTTAAACTTACAAGACTGACATGCTGCCTACTGCACCAAAGAGTCACTCACCTTGGGCTTGGCTCCACCTGATGGTGATTGTCTTTTACCCTAGGGTCCATTATTCAGTCTGGAACTGCTAGCCTGAGATTCCCTTCAGGGTGGATTCTCCCCAGAACAGGGAATAAATACAAGCTTTGGGGTCTCCGACTTACAAGCTAGTCCTAAGACTTGAGGTTCATCAGATCCCACTAGGCTACAAGTTTGGGGCTTTCAGATTCCATGTCAAGTCTTTCAGGATTGTCCCAGATTGTTGCATTGCTGAGAGTAGTAGTCAAATTTTCACAGATAATTCTCGAACGATATTGCTGTTACTGTGCACGATGTTCTCCCTGTTCTACTTATTTCATTTTGCATCAGTCCCTACAGATCTTTCCAGCTTTTTCTGAAATCATCTTGCTTTCTATAAGATTTGTAATTACTTTGAATAGTTTATGCCTCTCAAAATATACATGTTCAGAGAAAGGTATTCACTCAAGGCCACATGTGTTAGAACATTTGGGAGTAGAAGAAACTAAATCTCTTGATTATGGGGCCAGTGGACTTTCCAATGTAGCATACTGCCTCTATTGTTCTTATGCAGAAGGCATCTATAAGAAAGGGTGCTTCTTTAATTCTACACCAAATTTAAAATGAAATTGTAAAACTTTCAGATATAGTCATGAAGCACCTATTTAGCAGTGCTAAGCATTGGGAAGATACACAAGATTTAATTCCTTTTGGGGTGATATAGATGAGGAGTTTTTATTTTGAACCTAGGAAATTACAAAGGACAGAAACCTTTTCTCACCGACTTACAGAATCTCACAGTTTTAGAGCTAGATCCTTCTGGAAATCATCAAAACCAATCTTCAACATGTGATAAAATAGGAAACATTCTGAAGGAAGGGAAGTGACTCGTTTTAGGTCACACATAGGTTGAAAACTGCAGCATTAGGATTGAAATCTAATTTTTCTGACTGCAAATTCATTGCTCTTTCTGCTAATCTACACTCCTTTTCCCTGGTGGGAGGAAAGCTATTCTCCATTGTTCTCCACCTACATAAATGTACACTGGCATGTCAGCCCTTTATATTATCCCACTCTCTTCCCACTATGGGAAATGAGCTTAAAATGCAAATTTCCCTAAAAACTTTTAACATCCTATCTATCCTCAAACAACCATTTTCACTTATGGGAGGGGGTGGGGGGATGCTTTGTCCACTGAAAGTCTCTTCTCTCCCTTTTTTATTGGGTAAAGGAAGAAAAAGGCTGAATTGTTATTCCTCTTCTGGAACAAAAAGGCTCTGTTTCCTCTTGGAACAATGTTCTTTCCTCCCCCACTTGCCTGTGGTTATCTTGCAGAAACAGAGAGAGAACACTTGAAACTAGCCTTATCTTTTTATACTTTCCCTCCTTTTCCCCCAAGGTAAAAAATAATATATCAAAGATAAAAATCTCAGGGAAGTAAGATCAGTATTAGAAAATGGTCTCTGGTAAGAAACTCTGCCTCTTGAACTTTTTGTCATTTCAACATAGCACCCACTCACTCTGACTTAGCATCCCAGATGATGACACTCCCATCTGGGCACAAAATTCCAATTCAACTGGCTTGCTATGTGAAGAAATAAAAAGAAAAAAAAATTTTTTTTAAAAGGGCACATGTTCCCTTGTTTCTGTAGAAAGGCTCATTTCATATCTTCTATAGCCATAATTCAAATGTCCTAGAATGTTAAATGATGTCAAGCTGGCAGAACCGTCAGAGAATAACTAGCCTTCTGCCTTTCAACCCCTTTCCCCATATAGAGTTACAGAGGTAATCTTCCACCATACATATCTCTAAGGTCTAGAAATGAACTAACTCGTTCAGAGTCTAATAAATATAAAATGTCAGAGCTGGAATTCAAACTTGGGTCTTCTGGCTCAAAATTCAGTGCTTTCACATTAATATTTCTATTGTCTCATGGATTCCAGCATCCTTGAGATTTTGGATTATCTGCTAAGTGATGATTAATGGAAGAAGTCTTTAATTTTATTTAACTTTGCACAACAGAAGCTGAAAAAAACATGTTACTTAATTTGAAAACTTTCTTCATGTTTCCCTTTCCTGGTTTCTGGTGTTTTTCAGTTTATTTAGTCTTTTGAGCATTGTCTATTATGCTTACCTCTAGAGGAAAACATTTAGAAATGACTAAGAAGAAAACTATGACGTAATTATACAAACAATGTCATAGGGCCCTGAAATGCAAGAAAACAATAAGAGCAAGGAGATCAACAAGAGCAGAAACTCAGAGGCAATCAGTTCTTATCTAGTACTTAGTCTTTTCAAACTCACAGTGTGAAGAATAATAACTGACTTTAAAAATTTGGGGGATCTGTAACTTCAATGTAGGGAGCTGTTGGTGAGCAAAGTCCTCTTAACACAGATCTACAAATTCTCTGCAACATGGGAGAAAATTCTCTGGACCACTAAGTTGTTGGCACTTGCCCAGGATCACATAATCAATATATGTAAGAGGCAAGATGTGAACCCAAGTCTTTGTTTTCATCCACTACTCTTTGTTGCCTCTCAAATTTACTGTATTCTATAGCTTTAAAGTAAGCAAAGTACTTTTGATATATTTTCTCATTTGAACACAACACTAACCCTCTGAGGTAGGTGTAGGAATTATTCCCAATTTACTGATGGGAAGACGGGCTCAGAGAGGTTAAGTGACTCATCCATGACCATTGACTAATAAATGTCAGAGGTGGCTTGAAGGTGCAGTTCTCTAAAAGTGTGCTCGAAAGGCACAGGATCTCTAAAAGATTCACCAATGCTGGTAAGGTATTTTCTGGGAAAATCAGATTTTGGCTTGTGTCTAGGTTGCCCCCTTCCCCTTCCATAAAAAAAAAAAAAAAAAAAAAAAAAAAAAAAAAAAAAAAAAAGAGTTTAAAGAGACCCTCAGATGTCAAGCAAGCACATGTAACATCAAATACAGGAAACATTTTATTTGAATCAATTGAAAATACAAAGGATTCATACCCCAAATCATATGCAATTAAACATTTTTCCCTTTTTAGGGAGCTTTCTGACTTATAATTTGTCCAGGCAAGGGGAAAGCACCTGGTTCACCCTTGCATCAAGTAACCCACACTTATGGTGAACTCCTATGTTCAATATGATAAAGGGGTTGAAGCACTGAGAAAGAATGTATCCACAGTTTATAGAAAGTTGATATATTTTCTTTCTTGGACTTTTGAAGTCCACATACTAGTGATTTGAGTAACAATAATTGGAAAGATCTAGGTTTTCTTCTCTCCATTGTGGCACTCTTCCACTGTGTCTAGTAAGCTCGGTCCCAGAATTCTATCTGTCCAGAAATTTTTCTATCTTTTCATCATTGCCTTTCCATGGCTTCTAGCTTCCATTTGACCTAGGAACTATTTGTTACTTTGCCACCATGATTTTCTTCTCTCTTGAAGATGTGTGCTTCTTTGACGTATATACTTCCCTAGAGGAGACATAGAGCCATCCACACTTGTCTAAAAGAATTCTGGATTGTCACTTGTATCATTTTCTCTCATTTAGTTTCCTCTATTTCTCTTCCAATCTGTGTAAGGCTCACTTTTACAGATGTAGCTCCAGTACTTTGAAATGTGATAAATCAATCTTTACTGTGTTACTCAGGGAAAGATTTTATATTCCATTAAGAAGATGTCATCAATGTCAGAATAACATTTCATATGCATTATCAATGTGGATATTTTTCTCCTTTCTAGAGAGAGATCTTTAATTCCATAACAAAGGTCTTATCCTTCAACCTTGTTAATAAGAGATTAAATTCTATCAGGCTTCTCCTGAGTTGACCCTCTGTAAATGCAATCCCAAATTCAGTTAAATCATTCTGGCTCTTAAGATTTTTTTTAAACTTTTACCATCTGTCTTAGAATAAATACTAAATAGCTATTAAAAGGAGGAAGAACTCTAAGGGCTAGGCAATTGGGGTTAAGTGACTTGCTCAGAGTAGCATAGCTAAGAAAATATCTGAGGACAAAATTTTTTTTTAATACCCTTACCTTCTGTCTTGGAGTCAATACTGTATATTGGTTCCAAGGCAGAAGAGTGGTAAGGGCTAAGCAATAGGCGTTCAGTGACTTGCCCAGGGTCACACAGCTGAGAAGTGTCTGAGGCCAGATTTGAACCTAGGACCTCCCATCTCTAGGCCTGGCTCTCAATTCACTGAGCTACCCAGCTTCCCCCCCCACCCCCAGGACAAATTTGAATCCAGGACCTCGCAACTCCAGACCTAGTTCTCTATCCACTGAACCAACTAGCTGCCCCTAGCTCATATAATTTAAGAGCTATGGGGGACCTTGGAGGTCATCTAGGTCAACTCTCTCATTTTATAGATGACAAAACTTAGGACCTCAGAGTTAAAGTGACTTTGCTAAGGTCATACAGGCAGTATGAAGAAGAGAAGGGTTGTGAATGCAAATTCCCTAACTTGTTTTCTCAAAAATGTCAAACTGCCTCTCAAGCCTTTCTATGATTAGGCCTTTATATATCTCTTGAATTTTATCTTCCACTCATTTCTTATATAAATCTTTAGACTTTTAAATGAAAAAAAAATTTTTAGTCATATTGGTCTCCTCATTGTTCCACCAATATATCTGTATGATTCATTTCACTATTTTTGCTTATGTTGTTCTCCCTGAAGTGCCTCTTCTCTCCCTTTATCTAAATTTTACCTTTTTTCCCCCCAAGACCTACCTCAAGACTTCTCTGATCATCTTAATCTTAATCACCTAAATCTACACACTTAGGATGAATGAGATTTGCATCCAGATCTCCAGATTCCAAATCTAGTGTTCTTTCTATTACTTTGTAATAGATCCTATGTAAGTTGCCAAGAAGTATTTACTAGCTGGAGGATGAATTTCTTTTCAATTCAATAAAAATTTTTAAGCATCTACTATGTGGCAGGCACTATACTAAATGCTAAGGACACAAAAGGAGGGAAACGACAGTCCTTGCCCTTAAGGAGTTAACAATCTAAGGTGGGAGACAACATGCAAACAAATATGTACAAAGTAAGCTATATACCAGATAAAGAGGCAATAATTAAAAGAGGGGAAACACTGGAATTGAGAAAGGTTAGGGAAGCCTTCCTGTAGAAGGTGGGATTTTAGTTGAGAATTAAAGGAAATCAAAGGGGTCAGTAGTTGGAATGGAAGAAGGAGAGTGTTCCAGGCCTAGGGGAGAGTGAATGAAAATGCCAGAGAAACAGCAGAGAAAATACTTGGAATCCCATTGATAGAGTGTTTTTATCTTGGAACAGCTAGGAAGCCACAGGTCATAGGATCAAAAAGTATGTGTCAGAGAGTAAGAAGCCTGGAAAGGTCCAAGGGCCCTAGATTATGAAGGGCTTTGGAGGCAAAATAGAGCATTTTCTATATTCTCCTGTAGGCTATAGGAAGTTAGCAGAGTTTATTGAGTAGAGGGGATGACAAATTTAAATCTGTCTTTCAGAAAATTCACTTTAGTGGCTAACCAGAGAATGGATTAGGAAAGGGAGATACTTGAGGCAAATAGACCCATCAGCAGGCTCCTGAAGTAACAGTCTTCACTAGAGTGGTGGCAGTGCCAGAGAGAAGAGGAACTTAGAAAGATTTTGCAAAGGTTAAAACAGCAGGCTTTGGCAACAACTTGGATTGGGGGTGAGGGTACAGATAGTGAGGAATCCAGCATGACTCCTTGGCTGCAAGCCTGTTATCCTCTACAGAAGTAGGCAAAGTAGGAAGGAGGGAGAGGTTAGGGGGAAAGATAATGAATTCTGTTTTGGACATAGTGAGTTTAAGAGGTCTACTAGACATCCAGTTCTAGATGTTTGGAATGCAGTTTGTGAGATTGGAGATAACAGAGAGACTGGGGCAAAAAAGGGAGATTGAGAATCATCAACATAAAGATGGCAATGAAATTCATGGGATCTAATGAAATCAGGTGAAGTAGGGCCCAAGACAGAGCCTTCAGGGACACCTACTGTTAGGTGGTGTGATTTGGAGGAGAATATTTACATGAAGAAATATAAAAGGATTTTGGAAAGCAAGTAAGAGCCATATTTGGGGTGTTGTCCTGGGCAAATGTCTTCTTTTTTAATGATTATGGAATGTTAAAATGGATTTTAGAAGTCATTTGCTTCAATCTCCTCATTTTACATTGAGGAAACTGAGGTCCAAAGAAAGGAAATGACATTGATAGAGAAAATAGATAGATTGATAGATGATAGATGATAGATCATAGATAGATTGCTAGACAGAGAGACAGACAGATAGATAGATAGATAGATAGAGAGAGAGAGAGAGAGAGAGAGATAGATAGATAGATAGATAGATAGATAGATAGATGAAGCACTTACTAAGGGATAAAAACAAAAGCAAAAACAGTCTTATTATCAAGGACCTTACAATAGAGTCAAGGAAGGCAACACATAAAGGGGAATGTAAGGGCTGAAGAGAAAAGGAAGACACATCCAGAGAGTGAGCAGTGGAGTCTAAAGGTGAGTATGACTTGGCTATCTCATGAAATGATGGTCTGTGCCAGACATTCATTTACCAGTTAGAAAAGAGGGCTTCAGGCAGTCCATCTTCAGGGTAAGAAGGCTGCAAGTAGGGAGGTAAAGTGTGGAGAAAGGAGTGGAGCAGAGATTGAAATGAGTATGGTGTAGGCACCTCATGAAATGGAAAAGATAATTATTCATTGTTGACTTGGGATTTGAAATCAAATCTTTGTCTTAAATAATACTCAAATAATTCCTTCAGTACAGGGGGATCTATTATTTTCCATTTGATAATGTAGAATGGTGTTGGTGATTTTTTTTAAAGTATATTTTGAGTTATAAATTTTCTCCCTATCTCTAGCCCCTTCCCCACCCACTGAGAAGGCAAGCAATATATCAATTATACATGTGAGATCATGCAGAAAAATGCTCTCTTTCCACACTGTGTTTTTATGATACTATCTCTTTGTTTTCTTCCTAGCTGCTAAATATTTCTCCATCTTTTTGCTGGTTCTTCATCCATATCATGATCACTAACTCTGTGTTTTCTTTAAGGCTCTTTCCTGGGCTCTTTTCTCTTTTTTCATTTTATATTATCTCCTATGTCACATCAGTTCTCATACATTCAATTATCTCTTTGCAAATGATTCCCAAATCTATATAACCAGCCTTTCTTAGCTCTGGTTCTGCATAAACAACTGACTTTGTTAGATGCCTTATAAATATTTCAAAGTCATGTCCAAAGCTGAACTCATTATCTTTCCCCATGAATAGTCCCTTTTCTAAAATTCTGAACTTATGTAAAGGGTACTAAAATCCTCCCTATCAATCAAGCTCAAAACCCGGGGGTTATTGTCATCTCCTTGCTCTCATCCCAAATCTTGTCATTGCTACCTTCACAACATCTTTTTTGTTATCTCCCTTCTTTTCATTCACACAGCCACCACCTTGGCAAATGCCTTTATCACTTCTTGACTGCATTATTGGAAAAGTCTTCTAGGCCTCAAGTTTCTCTCCCTTCCAAACCATTCTCCTTTTGGCTGCCAGTTATTTTCACTGATTCAAAAAAATTCCAGTTGATTCCCTATTACTCTTAGATTGAAAAACAAAGACCTTAGTTTGGTATTCAAAACTTTTTTATTACCTGGCTTCTTTTTACCTCTCCAGTCTTTTTAAACTTCCTTCCTTCCACACACTCTACATTTAAGCTACACTGGTCGATTAGTGATCTTCAAACACAACAAACACTTCATCTTCTGATTCAATGCCTTTGAGTTGAATCATCTCCCATTTTTGGAATGTTCTGTTTCCTCAACTTCCACCTCTTATTTTCCCCGACTTCCTTTAAATCTTAACTCAAATCCCATCTCTGACAGAATTGTTTTCCTAGCTGTTAGTGTCTTCCCTTCATCCTGAAATGATCTTCCTTTTACTCCTTCATATAGCTTCTTGTTTTTTTTTTGTTTGTTTGTTTTTTTTTAACCCTTACCTTCTGTCTAGTTAGGCAAGTGAGATTAAGTGACGTCCTAGGGTCACACAGCTAAATTTTAGTTTGAAGCCAGATTTTAAACCAGGAGTCCTCCAGACTCCAGGCTTGGTGCTATCCACTGTTCCACCTAGTGCCCTAATCTGCATATATCTTGAAAGTATCTCATTACTTATATATTTTTTTCTTTCCACATTAGAATGGAAGCTTAGGGCATCACCTTTTTGCCTGGCACATTTTAAATGCTTAATAACTTGCCTGGTGGCTGATTTAACTTATAGAGACTATTGGGCAATTAGCAAATGCCAATTTAAAAAGTAAACCTATAGTTTAAAAAGAGAAATAATCAAGAAAGGAGATGAGTGCTGGGTCTGTAGTCAGAAAGATCTAGGTTCAAACTCCACCTTGGACATTTCCTGACTGTGATTCTGGGCAAATCATTTAACCTCTTCTCTGCCTGAGAAAATTGAGATCTATCTACTAAGCCACAGATAGGCTGCAATTCCAAAATAAACAAAACAAAACAGGTTTGATATATATTTTTAGGAATTATTCTCTTTTAATTTACTTGTGATCATAGAGAACAAAAATGTAGTTCCAGAACTTTTGTTCACTCTGTTTAAAATATTTAAGACTTTAGGATATAACATTCTTATTAGTTCTTTGACTTTGGTCAAATTACTCAATTTTTAAGGCCTCAATTGTATATCTGCAAAAAGAGAGGCTTATGGAACCTTGGATTTTTAAGTCAGGAGACCTGACAAGTAACCTATTTTAGCCTCAACTTCCTTTAAAGTGAGATTGGATTAGTTGACTCAAGACTTTTTCCAACTCTAAATCTATCATCTTTTGATCTTTTGCTTTTGTATTACCTATAATAATAATTATAATGATAATAATAGACACAATAAAGGTCACAGAATAAGATTGCCTGGGAAACTAGGGAAAGGGATCCAGTTATCTTAAATCCCTGTTTATTTAGAATTAACTCCAAAATGTGTGTGAAGTCATTGTCCTGCTTTCCAAAAGCCTGGAGACTTGCCAGGTCTGTGGATGACTGCAGTTCCCAGTGGGTAAAGCTACATTATTAAGCCCGTGAAGGCAGTCAGCACTTCATCCGGGGAAAGAACAGCCAGAGGCTCCGAACTTTTTAGCCATCCATCAGCGGGACTAAACTTAAAATGTAGGGATGCCAGGCAGCCACTAGCACATCTGGGGGCTCTGCCTGGTGAAAGTGGAGACGTAGCTAGCTCGCTTGTTCCTTCCACAGCAGTGCAAAGAGGAGTCAATGAGGTGGATCACATGGCCTTTCAGGAATGTGGTCGATGTGTTTGGGTGGAGGGGGAGGCGAGAGAACTGGCTCCCCAGCCCAGTGACCTACCCTTTCCAACCAGCTGCAAGGAAATAGGCAGAAAGAGCGACCAATAGCCTCTCGACGAGGCTCCCTGAGCCCGCCAATGACAGAGTCCTCTAGTAAGGGGGAAAGAGAGAGAGAGAGAGAGAGAGAGAGAGAGAGAAAATGCTGCCCTGTAGGCTCAGTTGATTTCCCTTGTAAGAAATTTGAACTGAACTAAATAGAATGCACACTCAACACATTTACACTGCAGGTCATAGCAGATAACCGTGGCTAAGGCAATCACAGCGGTACAGAGGAGAAGGAAGCCAGAAGAAGCCAGAGGGGAAGCCCTGCCTGGCAGAAGTCATTCTGCTAAGAAACTGGCGGCATTTGAGCAGCAGCGGGGTTCTGATCGCTGATGGTGAGTGCTTCCACTCCTGCTAAACTGGGTCTCCCTTCCTGAGGTGTTTTAGCTGATGGAGTTTCCTTGCCAGCAGAAAGTGCAGAAGTGGGGCGGGGGTGGGTATTCAGTGACGTGTCCAACTTTGGGCAGCATATGTTGGGAGTAGATGCATTTTTTTTCTTTTCTATTCTTTTTGGAGGAAAAAACCTCAGTATCTGTAATGTTCATTTCTCTGGGTGGGGTAGGGAAAAAGAGGTTTGTTTTCTTTTTTGTTGTTGAGTTTTTTCTTTTTTTTTTTTTTTCATCCCATCCTGGACTCCCAGGACTCATTGAACTTAGTTTGGCCATCCCAGGCAACCTCAGCAGAATTGGTAGATCAGAGAAGTGTGTTTCACCGGAATGGGTTCTGCAGTCACTTACACTAGCACGGAGACTGGGAACTCTTAGTCCTCGCGCTATTGTTCTCATCAGTTCCCATCAGGGAATTGTGTCCTAGCAAATATCTTCTGTTTACGGGTATATCACCACTTATCAAGTGGTATTTTTAGTCTGTCTTTTAAAGTTATGTAGCTCTTAAGTTGCATAGCAAGGAAGAAGGTAAGGCTATATTGAGAATAGGCGTGTGTATTTCTCCTGCAAAGTAAAGAATTTGGTTCACTTTTGGAGGAAAGATCATTGATATTTACTTTTTTTTTAATTGGGAAAATACTTTTCATTCTTACTTCACACCTCAGAATCTATTAATACTAAGGTACTAAAGTCATCTGTGATCTGATTGGCTGGCAGGTGCCTCCCCCACCCCACTCCCAGACACCTATAATCATGTCCTCTTTGGGGTGCTCACTTGCTAATATAAAATCATAATTAATAGATGTGCCCTTGGCAGACTTCTTTCCTCCACATTTTGAGGGGGCAGAGCACGGCAAAATAACCAAAATTTAATGCCATTTTCAATCACTGATTATTTTTTTAGCATGAAGCAAAATTTATTATTTAGTGTTACATACTAGAATAATAGATAATTTGATTTTATTGTTTTCTTCATTTGTCACAAAGTATAAGTTAAATTATTATGAGGACTTAAGATTCTGTGTAAGAAATATTCAGGTTAGCTGTCACCTGAATGCTCAGAAAAGGCTTTGGAAGAAATGGATTTTTTTTTTTTTACTGTTACCGTCTGACTTAGTATTGGTTTTAAGGCAGAATAGTGGTAAGGACTAGGCAATGGGGGTTAAGTGACTTGCCCAGGGTCACACAGCTAGGAAGTGTCTAAGGCTAGATTTGAACCCAGGACCTCCCATCTCTGGGCCTGACTCTCAACCCGCTGAGCCACCCAGCTGCCCTGAAGAAATGGATTTTAAAACAGGAAAAATATCTGTTCATTCTTTTTTTACTTAAAAAAAAAAATAACCTCAACAGTTTTCCCTAAATAGGTTTTTAAGAAGAGTGAAGTTAACTTGCATGTTTTTTATTTAATATGAATTTTCTTTTTGACTGCATTCACAATATAATTTAGTGACATTCTAATATCTAAATTTAGACACAGCTATAAACAGTGAAGGCTGTATTGTTTTTGTTTTTGTTTTTTTAACCCTAAACTTCTGTGTATTGGCTGCTAGGTGGAAGAGTGGTAAGGGTGGGCAATGGGGGTCAAGTGACTTGCCCAGGGTCACACAGCTGGGAAGTGTCTGAGGCTGGATTTGAACTTAGGACCGCCCGTCTTTAGGCCTGACTCTCAATCCACTGAGCTACCAAGCTGCCCCTGCTGTATTGGTTTTTTTTTGTTTGTTTGTTTTTGTTGTTGTTGTTGTTTTTTTAATTTTAAACCCTTAACTTCTGTGCATTGACTTATAGGTGGAAGAGTGGCAGGGGTAGGCAATGGGGGTCAAGTGACCCACCGAGGGTCACACACAGCTGGGAAGTGTCTGAGGCCGGATCTGAACCCAGGACCTCCCGTCTCTAGGCCTGACACTCAAACCACTGAGCTACCCAGCTGCCTGTATTGTTTTTGAATACATGTTTCTTTATTAGAAATTCATAGAGGCTATTTTAAAATTAAAATATGAAAGCAGTAGAAAAGTAAAAATTCGAGAAAACTGTTGCTAGCTTTTAGAACTTAATTTTTTAGTTTTAGTGTAGCAATATTTTATGTCTCCTTCCTATCTTGAAATCCAATAATTTCTCAGAAGTTTTTGTATTTAAAATAAAAAGAAACCCCTTGAGACTACTTGATGATTTCAGATTTCAGAATAAAATAAATTTTGTATTTTAGATATTTTTAAGTAAGTTGAAATCCTTTTTGGTTCTATTGGAGTTAATTGTATTAAATTTTTGTGACTACTATTACTAAAACAATCAGGTTTTCTTTCACTGCTGGAAAAGCACTAGCATCACGATCAAAATATGAAGTTTGCATAGTATTGCTCTTTAAGTTGTATAAAGCAAAGTTAAAATGTTAGGTACAAATCTATAGTATACATACATTGTGTGCATCAAAACTTAATTGGAGGGGGCAGCCAGGTGGCTCTGTGGATTGAGAACCAGGCCTAGAGACCATCTGGCCTCCAATACTTCCTAGCTGTGTATCCCTGGGCAAGTCACTTAACTCCCATTGCCTAGCCATTAACACTCTTCTGCCTTGGAGCCAATACACAATATTGATTCTAAGTTGGAAGATTAGGGTTTAAAAACAAAACAAACTACTTTGGATCCATGGTTTCATTTATAAATGGGCTACCTTACCTCAGTGGCAAAGCCTTCTACTTATCCTGTTTGATTCTTATCCATGCCCTCTGTCTTTTTTTTTTTTTTAAGCTACCCAGCTGCTCCCCCCCCCCCCCCCCATGCCCTCTGTCTTTTAAAGAAAACTTTTATTGTTATCTTTTGTTTTTACATTATAGTCATTTCCTTATAGGAAGAATTTATTCTTATATCAAGATTTTAAGGAATTTATCTCCTTAGCCCTTAACCTTTCCCTATCTCTGTGTCCTTTTAGGAATCTTCATAAAGGATTTACCATCATACTGGAGACTTTCCTTTGTGCCTTTTAATATTTTGTAGTTCCCATTATAACACTTGGATTGCCCAGCTCTTATCTGTCATTCTTGATATTTCTTTGCTGATCAAACATGTCCTGGGTGATATCTTTTCAACCACTTTTTACATGTATCATCATCCCTAAACCGCCTCAGGCTGTTTTTGTACTCATAATTGATTCCAATATGTATCTTTCCATTGCTTTTTAGTTCACCTGTAGTTTGATTTTTCTGAGCTCATAGTCTTTCATGATTCAGTGCCATATATTGGTGTGAAAAAAAGGGCTTTTTTGGCAGCTTGTCCTCATTGGAAGCACTGTTTAGTTTGCTAAACGCAATCCAGCTCCTTTTCCTGTTCAATTGTGAGATCAGAATAAATGTTTATTTAAATTGAATTGCATGTAGACCATTGTTTGTCTGTAGCACCTATCTGTGACATAACTACTAATGAAATAACTGACTCAGTGGTCTGCCTATCCAACTCTTTTATTTCATCTAGACTGACCTCTTGAATGACGCCATTCTCCTTGAGAAGGCTCCCTGGTGTTCCTTCTTTCTCTTTCAACAGTTCTTCACTTTAGACCTTGGTTAAGCACATCCTTTAGGAAATGGGCACATTTTTGTCCATCTGTCTCCCTTGTTGGGACATTGTTGATGTGGAAACTAAGCACATCTAATGAAATCCAATAATTAATTATTTGTAAAGTGCCTTCTCCCTATGAGGTATCACTCTGCTAGGGGCTGAGGATGTACCAGGACAAAATAAAAAGCAATTCCTGCCTTGAGGGAACATAAATTCTACAGGGTGGGGAACATCATGAAAACAAAAAGTATATGCATTGTAATTTGTAGTGAGTAAAACATTAATAATTTAGGTATCAGGAAAAGCTTCTAATAGAAGGAGGTTTATGAAGTAAAACCTAAAGGAAGGAGTTCTAAAAAATAGAAGCAAGGAAGGAGTGTATTCCAGGCATTAGAAAGAAACCAAAAAGTCAGAGAGGTGGAGAGAGAATGCTGAATTCTTGAAAAAGAAGGTTAATTTAGCTAGATGTGAAGGGGAATATTGTGAACTAACCCTGGGAAAGAAGGCTAGATTAAGATTATGAAGAGTTCCATATGCAGATCTGAGGGATTAATATTTTATCCCAAGGTTGATGAGAAGCCACTGAATGATTTTGACTAGGAGAATGACATGGTCGTATTTGTTCTCTTGGTAGATTATTTCAGCAGCTATGTGGAAGATGAGTTAGAGAAGGGAGAGACTGGCAACCAGGAATCTGATTTGGAGCCTATGACAAAAGCTCAGGTCGTGAGCGTCTTAATTAAGGTCATTTCTCTGTAAGTTAAAATAAAGAGATGGATTACATGGAGACTCTGTGGAGGGAAAATCAACAAGATTTGGTAAATAATTTTTTTTAAACCCTTACCTTCCATCTTGGAATCAATACTGTGTATTGGTTCCAACGCTGAAGAGTGGTAAGGGCTAGGCAAAGGGGGTTAAGTGACTTGCCCAGGGTCACACAACTGGAAAGTGTCTGAAGCCACATTTGAACCCAGGACCTCCCGTCTCTAGACCTGGCTCTCAATCCACTGAGCTAACCAGCTGCCCCCGGTAAATAATTTGATATTGTTAACTTGGAGATTATGAATCTGGGCGGTTAGAAGGTCAGAGGCATCTTCAGAAGAAACAGAGAAGTTTGGAGAAAAGGTGGGTTTAGGTGGCAAAATAATGAATTTCATTTTGGACATTGATTTCAAGATGCCAATAGGACATCTATTTGGACAAACCCAATCGTCAGTTGCTGATGTGACACTGAATATTAGGAAAGGATGGATATGGATGGATAATAATAATGGTAATAATAGTGACAATGATAACAGCTAATATTAATGTGTAGCCTGCTATATGCTAGGTTGTGCTAAGTGCTTTACTTTTTTCTCTCTTGTTGAGTCCTTTCCATAACTCTGGAAGGTAAGTGCTATTATTATTCCCATTTTACACATGAAGAAAGTGAGGCAGAGGTTAAGTGATGTACTCAGGGTCCCATAGTTAATATTTGAGGCTAGATTGGAACTCATCTTCCTGCCATTCAACTGTAAGCTCACCGAAGACAGAAACTATTATTTGCCTCTTTTTCATATTGGCAGGACTTTGGCACAGTACCTAGATGCTTAGTACAACTTATTTATCAATTGATTGATTCTAGGTCTGGAACCATATTGACTGAGCCACTTAAAAGTTACCTGTGTAAACTAAAGGGGTGCTGCTGAAATCACCAAGAGAGAAAAGGTAGTGAGATAAGACCTAGGACAGAATAGTTAGGATGTAGTACATGAATGATAACCTAAAAAGGAATCTGGGAGTGGTCAGGAGGGTGGAAGGAAAATCAAGAGAAAACTGTTGCCAGAGCTGAGGAAAGTGAAATTATCCAGTAAGGAGGGGAGGTAATATCGTCAAAATGCTACAGATGAGAACTGAGAAAAGGACATTTGATTCAGGAATTAAGAGATTTCTGGTAATCTTGGAGAGAACATTTTGTTTCAGTTCAGTGGTGTTTCTGGGAGCTAGATTGCAAATTTTTGAAACCTAAGTAGGAGGAGTGCAAGTATGAGGATAGATAGCTTTTTTTTTAAACTAAGACTAAACAAAATTATCTCATTTGACGCTTGTATAAATGTAACATATGCTTGGGAGACATCTTGTTAGAGAAAGATTTCAAGGCTGAAGTTCTAGTGAATATATTTTGTTCTTCTAATCAACAAATGATGGAGTGAGATATGATAATTTTTAAATGGCTTATGTTGGTTTTGCGCCTATGAAATGTAGTCTATGTAGTCTGTTTTAGAAAACCATCTGTGAAAGTTCCCTTCTATCTTTTTCACCAAGGACAACCTCAATGCATTCATAGACCATTCTCATAAAGCCATAATAGAGATGGAAAAAGTAGGTATGTTATTTGATGACTTGCTGATGTTTTACTGGTCATCTTTAATTTATTGTAGTACCATCTTTTCTTTTACAAATGTTTGTTTTGAGATTTTAAAATTTGACATTTTGTGCCTTAAAAATTGCGCTTTCCTCTACATAGATTTCTTCTCTGCGAATATAGACCAGTGATTCCCAAAGTGGGTGCCACCACCTCTTGGTAGGTGCTGCAGCAATCCAGGGGAGCGGTGATGGCCACAGGTGCATTTATCTTTCCCATTAATTGCTATTAAAATTTAAAAAATTAATTTCTGGGGGGCTAAGTAATATTTTTTCTGGAAAGGGGGCAGTAGGCCAAAAAAGTTTGGGAATCACTGATATAGAAGCTATTCACAAATATCTTCAGGGTGATCTGCTATCAAAGAGTCTCATGTCAAGTTTTTTCCCTTAACTGTTTTTCACTGTTTTGTAAGACAATATTTCTCATAATTTAATGTCATCTTCCTCTATATTTGGCAAATATTTTGTATTTCATACTGCCTCTTTGGCAAGAGGCAACCAATTATTGTTGACAGAGGCAGTTTCCGACACTTTTGCTCTCTTTATCTTGTCAGGTATTTTAGATTGGTAGAGTCCTCTTGATAAAACCCCATATAGTGGAATTCCAGACTTACTCTTTTAGCCTATCAAATCAGGGCCCCAGTACTCAGCTGGTTACATTTCCTCCTTAGAGTTCTAAGGGTACCCTTGAAAGACAGTGGGATTCTTCTTCTGCTCTCAGCTAAAGCCTTCACCTCATGTGTACCCTTCAATATTCTTACCAGTGATTAGTTTCTCATTGATGTTTCTTCAGTAAAACTGGTAACCAACCAACATTAATTAACTTCTATAAAAAGATATTTACTGAGAATATATAACAAGAACCAAAGTACAAATATATCCCTCCTTGCACCCTGAACTAGAGAAATATTCTTTCCCCACTACCTTGGTCCTTGTAGAGAGTAGCTGCTACATTCATTCCACTATTCTATTCACTTTGGGGTGAAGCATTGCCGATTCTTGAGTTGCTCTGTTGCTTGCAGGACAAAGTGTCTTGGCTGTTAGGCCAATCCAATGCTGTCTGGGTCAAGTAAGTTACTCCTCAGGGTTGAATCCTTTCCATATTTGGCTGATAGATCTCTTGTCTCTTCCAAACTTTCAAAGCTCAAAAGGTCAAAGCTTGGTCATTCTACCTCGAATACTCCATCACTGATCAGAAAATAATAAGCACATTAGTTACAGAAGAAACAGAAGGTTCATGGGTCACATGGCAGCTCATAGTTAGATAATGATTCTCCTTCCCTGATGACTTTTGATTCCAATAATTCTCAGGGGACTAGACTCTCACTGCCAGGCCTAATGCTAGATCCACTATCTAGGCAAGGAAAAGAAAGGAGACCTTGGTGATGGGGAGGGAGTTCCTGGAATTTAGAATGGGAAGATGAACTAAACAACTGTGAAGAAATGATGACGGTTAGAATAAATGCCTTTTCAGTTATGATTTCTTTGGGAGTTGACATCTTACTTAATCAGTTCTTTATCCTTTTGATATGATACTGATTTCGATGGAACACTGATTCCAAAATGACTCTTATTTACTATATTGCACATGGTGGCCCAAAAAGTCAGTGTAATTTTAAGCTACCAAAACTGAAATCTTTTTAAAGCTATAAAAGCTTAATAATTAAAGCTGAAGTAAGACTTTTGGAACATCTACTATATCTACATGCATGTGTACTTTTTGCTTCTCCCAATAAAATGTAAACTCCTTGAACTCATGGACTGTTTCTTTTTTATCTTTCTTCCTCAATGCTTAATATAGGACCTGGTATACAGTAGAAACTTAATATATGTTTGTTGATTGATTGATAGGAAAAATAATGGTATGGTAAGAGAAATGGAGAATATATGAGTAAAAATGGGCCATGAATCCTTTTCTGATCCTCCCTTTTCTCATTGTTAAGGTTATAGCTTTCTAATGAGCTAACCAGAATTCCTCATTCTAGTCTAACTACTTTCTAATTCTCTTCTACACAACTACAAATCAATATTCCTGAAGCACAGAGCTGACCTTTTCAACCCCCTAATCCAAACCCTTCAGGGAATTCTAATGATTCTGGAATAAAATACAGAATTCTCAACTTGACAGTTAAACTCACCTTCAGTCTGATATATTCTTCTGCCTTTTTAGTCATTTAAAAATATTATTACTCTTTGTACACTCTCCATTTCAGTCCAATTGGCCTATTGGCTGTTGCCCATTCATGACATTGCACCTGCCGCTCCCTCAGTTTTCACTGGTGGTCTATCCTTCATCTTTGGAATGCTCTTTCTCACACCATGATGCTTAGATTCCCTAAAGCCCTTGAAAGCAGAGCTTAGGTGCTACCACTTTGTAGTTAGGTGCTAGTAATTTGTACTCTATCTCTGTAACTTATCCTAAGTTGTTAGTGCCTGTTCTCTCCTGAAATTACTTTGTATTTGTTTTGTGTGAACTTTGTATTTACTTATGTGTACATCTTGATTCCCCAACGTTCTTAGAGGAAGATGGTACAAGTGCTTTGTGTATAGTAGCCCTTAAGTAAATATTTTTTTGGATGGATTTAAGTGGTCAAATCCTTTCCTTCCTGAAATTGTACTACTACTAAGGTTTGCCCTCTTATTCCCATAGTCATAATCTAATTTATTAATGACATTGGTTTAGTAATTTTCATGTAAATTAGAATCTATGTTATGTAAGGAGTTGCTGATCTTCATTAGTAAAGAGAATTTACTACTAGAGAATAGTTGCAGTGGATTGAATGTTAATCTTGAGGTCTAAATTTTAAGACCTGAGTTCAATTCCTGCCTCAGACATTTACTAACTCTGGGCAAGTCAATTTACTTCTCCTAGTTTTCTCATTCATAAAAAGGGGATAATAATAGCAATTACCTCATAGGGTTTTATGAAAGTCAAATGAAATAACATATATAAAGTACTTTGCAAATCGAAAAACATTAGATAAATGTCAATTATTATTATTATACCAATGAAATCATGTTGTTATTCAGTCATTATTCAGTCTTGTCCAACTCTTTTTGACTCCATTTGAGGTTTTGGGTTTTTTTTGGCAAAAGAGTGGGGTGGTTTGCCTTTCCTTTTCCAACATATTTTACAGATGTTGAATTGAGGCAAACAAGGTTAAGTGACTTACCTGGGATCAATGGCTATTAAATGTCTGTGGCTCAATTTGAACTGAGGAAGATGAATTCTCCTGACTGTAGGGCAAACATTTGATCTACTCTGACATCTAGCTTCCCAATGAAATCGCAGTCCTGGTCCAAGAAAAAAAATTAAAGTTATCAATGTGTACTTATTAAAAATGGTCTAGTGATTTCATGTTCAACAAATTCCTTTTCTGAGATCATAATGTAGTATAAATAGGAGACCTGTGTTCAAATCACAACTCTATTATTTGTTGCCTCTGACTTTGGGAAAATCATTTAACTTTTCAGGACTTCATTTTTTTCCTCCACAAAATGAAGAGATTGAACCACATGTTGTTTAATGGCCTTTCCAGTTCAAAATCTTAAGCTTTTGTATATTGTGAACTTAAAAATGACAAGTTTTTGGTATGGACTTTGAGGGTCTGTTATTTCCCAAATTTCAGGAAACACTATTTAAGACATAGATTCGTGGCCTCAAACCAGATCTAAGCGAAAAAACAGTTTGTTGGATTGATTCAATTGGGTGTTGCTTTTGATTTCTCAGTCATATGGGTGGGAATAGTGCTTTGAGGTTTTATCCTGGGAGCTCCTAGAAATCCTCAGCTTCATAAGCAAAATATGCTTGCTGCTTTTTAATATTCATCCTTGAGAGAAGATTGAATCTCTTCTTTTTATATTCAAATCTACATTGGCTATATTGATACTGACTTGATATTGATATTGAAAAGTCTCTCTTCCCCTCTTCTGGTGGTGTTGGAGAATAGAGTAGAAAATTACCAAGTTCTAAGAAAATTAATATGGGAAATTCTCGTTCATTAATAAATCATTTTTGGAAGCAAAATATGCAGTCAACTGCTTATTTGCATCAAAATTCATATGAGAAATAAAGAATCAGAGATCTACAGGTGGAAGGGACTGTAGAGGCCAACTAATCTATTTCCTCATCTTACAGATGAAGACTCTGAGGTTCAGCAAGGTTTAAATGTCTTGTTCAAAGTCACACAGGTATTAATTTTTAGAGGAGAGAATGACCCAAGGTCCTCCAATTCTGGAGCTAGTGCCCTCACAGGTAATATCTGCTCTTCTTAATTGCCAAATTTTGTCTTGGACTTCTCACTATATTCCCTTCAGTCCAGTGGGGAAGCTCATTGAAATCCAAATATATACTTACCCAATTCTAAGGAAGGACTCTGCTTGAAAAGAGGAAAGCTTCATATGGGCATTTTGTGTTTGTCCTGGGAGATAATACTGCAGGTTGCAAGCAGATAGGATGGGGGCAGCTATATTATTTTCTACTTGATTTTGAGTCAGATTTTTTCATAGCATGATTTGAATGTGAATATCCATATTCAAATATAAACATCAGCAACACATTTTAAGTCAGTATAAATTATCTTAGCACCATCTCTTGTCTGCTTCCCTCTACTGATTTTAATAATCAAAAGAAGACTGTAATATTAAGGTAGTCCAAATATTCTTCTTGTTTGTTTTCTCTGTTATTATCCTTTCTAGCTGTAGATAGTTTCAGAATAATAACCAAAATTGAAAATGTGTTTACAGGCTTCAAATTGTAATGTAATATTTGGTTGGGAAATTTCAAATCCCTCAGAAAAGTAATTTAACATTTATGTATTCAGTGATTCCCTGTTATGACCAGTAGTTTTTTTGAAGTGACTTTGTATTCTTTGAAATTCTGTAGTTAGTAATAATTATATCTATAGGTGGCATGTATAATCTTGTATAGCATGCTGTTTTATAAGAAACATTTATATAGATGGAGAGGACTTTGAAATCCCAATGACTTTTTTGATACTTATGTTTCTATATTTAAATGGTTCCATTGGGTATGTATTTGAAGGCCATCCCTCATGCTGAGAACATATGCTTAATCATATTTATTTCTTGAAGTCCTCTTTCTTCCAAGCCAAGTTGAGGTGCCACTCCCTCCTCCTCTGAGCTGGAAATGATTACTCTTGTTACATTTTCCTGGAGCATTCTGCCTGTAATTATCCTCTGTCCCTACTACGTATTTTATTTATTTGTCTACGTCTTTTTTTTTAAAACCCTTACTTTCTGTCTTAGAATCAATACTAAGAATGAATTCCAAAGCAGAAGAGCGGTAAAGACTAGGCAATTGGTGTTAAGTGATTTGCCCAGGTTCATACAGTGAAGAAATGCCCAAGATCAAATTTGAACCCAAGACCTCTCATCTCTAAGCCTGGCTCTCTGTCCACTGAACCACTTTCCCTTCATTTGTGTATAGATTTTTATCCCTTCCTGCCTTCCATTCCCTGATGGCAATCTCATTGAGAACAGAGACTATGGCTATTTTTTCCCTCAGTTTTGCATCTCTATTATCAATCAAAATATAAACCTTTATTTAGCTACTGGTAAGTGCTAAACAGTTATTCCAGGGCCTTGTATTAAATATCCATTAGGTTTAAGTTGCTTGTATTGACATAAATTATGTCAGCTCTCTGGGTTGGAGCTCTGTGTGTGTGTGTGTGTGTGTATGTGTGTACGTATGGGCCAGTCAGCACAGAGATAGCCTTATCTGATAAGTCATCTTGTAAATGTTACATAAAAATTGATTTTTTTTTAAAACACTTGAGTCAGCAAATCTATGGGAATCTGCATAATTGCAGATCATTGATTCATGTCTAGCACATTGACTGCAATATGAAAAAGGCCAAAGCTTAGTGCTATTTGTGTGAACAATCAGTGAACCAGATCAGAAGAAATACTTCTTAGAAAGGTTTGAAAAAATAAAGATTCCTTTCTCCCAAAGATCAGTCACTAGGTATAGACTCTTCATTTCAAACTAAATTGTGAAAGGTATATAGTTAGGTTTTAAGTTAATACCCCTATCAGCTACTTGAATGGTGTTTTGACATTCATTTTAATTGATGACTAAATGAACAATTTTACATGGTGCTGCACTTTAAATAATTGCAGATGATTTGGGCAGATTAGTCCTGAGTTCTTGTGGCAAGGATCAAGGTTATTTTTCAGTGACTTCAGGAACACATATGTACATATCATAAGCCATGAGAAAAAAGATAAATATCAGTATCTAGATATAGGTCATCTCTGTGCTTATTCTATTCTTGCAGCAGGATGTTTGGAATACAGGAAATACTTGTTGAAAACTCTTATGAGCAGTTTTCTTTCTTTTTTTTTCTCTATATAATGGAGGAAAAAATTTTGCCAAATATTTATGCAATATAGTAAAGTTAGAGAGGGGCAAAGTAAATGGTGCACAAAATTGGGTCTATGTAGCAATGATCCAAGACTATATTTGCATGTACATCGGGTATCTCATAAATGTTTCATTTTTCTTATGTTGTGAAATCACTTTACCTATCAATGGCTTTGAAGTTTCCTTCAAGCTATAACTCCAATTATATAAACTTTTCTTATAGAGTGAAGGGTTCACTTGGTTATTATTACTAGACTATTACAGAGAAACTAAGGAATCATTTCCCAGATTCACAGAATTTTAGACCTCAGCAGTCATACAGGTTGTTGTGGCATGTAATTATAACAGAATACTACTGAAGCCTAAGAAATGACAACCTAGTTTAGTTTGGAAAAGCATAGAAAGATCTGCAGGAAGTTATGAAGAGTAAAACAAGCAGAACCAAGAGAATGTTATATACAGCAATATTATTTGTTTGAAGAATGACTTGTATGTATCTACCTCCAGAGAAGGAACTGATAAATAGAAATTAATAAGACATAGTTTTATATATACATACATTTTTGTCAAGGGATGCCGTCTCTAATGAGGAGAGAGGAGGATGGGAGTTAAGTAGTATTTTAATGTAACAAACTAATTAATTTTTAAAAAGAATCTCCTCTCTACATCATATCTATTAGGTAATATAGTTCAGCCTCTTGATGACCACTTGATGACTCCAGTGATAGTTGCCTTGGTGGTAGGAATTGTCTACCTTCTCAGGCAACCATTTTGCTTGGTGAGAGCTCTAATTCAATCATTTAGTGAATCAGTAAGCAATTTTAAAAAGCTTATTGTTTGCCAGGTACTGTGTTATGCACTAGGGATAGAAAGCAAAGCAAAACACAGACCCTGCTCTCAAGGAGCTCACAGTTTAATGAGGAAAACAACATGAGAATAGAGTAAGTGGAGGAATGGGTGTGTTCAGAAGGAGGAGGAAGAAACGTATTCTCTTTTGGACAAGTTTAGTTTGAAATGCCTATAAGACATCCATCTGGAGAAAACAAATGGGCAATTGACTAAGACCCAGAAGAGAGACTAAAATTGGATCTAGAGATCTGGATATAATTTATAAAGGAATGAATATTGAACCTATGGAATCTGATAGATCACTGAGAAAGAGTAAACAGAGAGATCCTGGACCTTTGCCTTGCAGACACTGACAGTTGGGGGGTGAAGCATCATAAATGATCTGTCAAAGGAGATTGAGAATGAATGTTAGGAGGAGGAGGGCACAATGTCAGGAAGCCCAGGGAGAAAAGAGAATCCAGAAGTGGTGGTGAGCAGTTCCAAATACTGGAGAGATATCAAGAAGCCTGGCTATTGAAGAAAGGACATGGTGTTTGCAAATTGAGAAATCATTGGTTACCTTGGAGAGCAGTTTTTTTTTTGAGTTTGAAGTCAGAACTCAGTCTTGTCAGCGAGGTGAGTGGAATAAAGATAAATTAGTATAACCATATTTTTCTAGGAATTTGGCTATAAAAAGCCTTGGGCCTTTGGATATGACAATACAGTCAAGTAAACATTTTTAAGGATTGGGGAAACCTGGACTTGTTTGGTAGCAGAGAAAGAACCAATAGAAAAGGGTGAGAGTAGTAAAGATTAGGGAGAAAGGGTGCTAATAGTGACTCGGTGGATTTGAGAGTCAGACTTAGAGATGGGTCATCTTGGGTTCAACTTTGGTCTCAGACACTTCCCTGCTGTGTGACCTTGGGCAAGTCACTTAACCCCCTTTGCCTACCCCTTACTGTTCCTCTGCCTTATAACCAATATATAGTATTGATTATAAGCTAGAAGGTGAGAGTTTAAAGAAATTAAAAATTAAAAAAGATTAGGGAGAAGTGGGGGAGGGAAGAATGATTAAAATGAAAAGCTACTAAAGGAGAAAGGAGGGATCAGGATCAAGTATGAAAGTTCAGGCTTGCCCTCGTTGAGAGTTGTCACATTAAACTATTGGAGATGTCATCAAGGAGAACTGAAATATAGAAGAGGAAGAGGTCCTCTTTCTTTCTAAAGTGTGTGGCAAAGTTCTCTGTTAAGAGGCAGCAGCAGAAGGGGTGGTGTGAGAGGCCTGAGACTTAAGTAGAAAGAGAAAGTTTAGATGGATATAGGGAACACTACCCATTAGGCAAGGGTAAAAGGATTGCTTTGCTGCAATAAGGGCTGAATTGAGATTAGATTTTATAAATTTACAGAGGATCCATTTGGCAAGATTATGGGAGTTCTTCCATCACTCATCAGCTCTCTCAGAACAGAGAAAGAAAATGGCCAGGGTAATACAAGGCTGGGTTTGGGCAAGACTGGGGCAGTAATAATAACAGATTTGCAAGATGGCAAAGGTTTCTAGAGATCTTTACTCTTGCTCACATCCCTGACTCCTCCTCATTCACATTTTAAAAATGCTGACTTGGCCCCTTTAAAAAAACATCCTTTCATTCTTTTTTAAACTTAGTTGTAAGGCAAAAGAATGATAGGGGCTGGGCAACTGGGTTTAAGTGACTCGACCTATGTCACACAGCTAAGAAATATCTGATGTCAGATTTGGACTTAAGATTTCCCATCTCCAGGCTCTCTATCTATTGAGCCATGTTACTGCCCTGTTGCCATTCTTCACTGTATATTCATCATCCTATTTTTCTTTTCCCATTTACTTTGAAACCTGTTGAAATAAGTAACCTTTATCTGTTGCTTCTAATTTCTTACCAGCCATCCTCTCCTGAACCTAAATATTTTGGCTTCTACCCCATACTCTACTGATGCTGTAATTTCTGATGTTATGAATGGCCTAACTGCCAAATCCATTGGTTTTTTTTTCAATTTTCATTGACCTCTTTTCATATTTTTACCCTATTGACCATGACCCATTCTGCTTCAGAGACATGACATTTGCCTTGTTCTGCTACTGATTGTTTAATTGCTTTTCTGTCTCTTTCTTTTAAAAAAACAAATTTATTTTTTACAGTTAGGTGAAATACAACTTTTAACGTTTGTTTTTAAAATCTTGAGTTCCAAATTTCTCTTCCTTCCTAACTTCCAACTTGAGAAGGTAAGCAATTTGATATAGATTATACATGTGCAATCATGCAGAACATTTCCATATTATCCATGTTGCAAAAGAAAACAGGGACAAAAATAACTCAAGAAAAATAAAGCAAGTAAAAAAGTATTCTTTGATCTGCATTCAGATGCCGTCAGTTCTGTCTCTGGAGATGGATAGCATTTTTTTTTATCATAAGCCTTTAGAATTGTTTTGGATCATTATATTGCTGAGAACAGCTAGTCTATTCACAGTTGATCATTGTACAATTTTGCTGTTACTGTTTTTCACTTATTCTTCAACCTTCTCCTGACCCCTTAAATTGAATATTCTCCAAGGGTCTCTCTTTGGCCCTCTCCCCAGAATTACAGAATTTCAGATTTGGAAGGATCTCAGTAAGCAATCTGAGCCAAACCACACCTGAAGAAGATCCTTTCTAGGTCCTAACTACCAACTGGTCTTCTAGCCAGAAAGAGTTCCATCAAGGAGTACCTCCCTGCCTCCTGGGCAACCTATTTCATTTTCAGATAGTTCTAATTTTAAGAAGTTTCCTTTCTTTAAACTAAAGTATTTGTCTCTTCAATCTTTACTTCTTTTATCTCTTATTAAGAGACCTACTTTCTGTGGTCCAGATGAATAAATCCGTTCCTTTTTCCATATAATAACCCTTCCAATATTTGCCATTCCTCTTTTTAACTCCCAAAACTTCTCCAGGCTAAGCTGGTCTGTTTAGCATGAACTGTTTCCTTAGCACCCAGCTTGCCTTACTCTGGACTACCTTATAAATATCTTTTCTAAAGTATTGTATAAAAGGAGGGAAGGCTATCATTCCCCTTACTAAGGATGAAGGAAGTCCTAGCGTGCCTTTACAACACATTTAATATGTTAATGTATTGTCACTCACTCTGGAACCCAACTATGTTCTTTTAGAGGCAACATGGAGTAGTGGATAAGCCAGGAAGAACAAGGGTCAAATTCTACCTCAGACACTCAACTGTGTGACTCTGGGCAACTCACTAACCCTGTCTTTGCTTCGGTTTTCCCATCTGTAAAATGAGGGTATTGGAACAGTGACCTCTGACTTCCAGCCCTTCCAGCCCAAAGGTTATGATTGTTTGTGATGCTCAAAATTCAACACAAACACTAGATGTGATTGGACCAGGGTAGGATATAATGGTACTATTTCCTCTTATTTCTGGAAGCTATATTCTCTTAATCTAGCCATAAACTGTATTATACCTTTTGAGACTTGAGAATATTCTCTCCATTGGTGATCTCAATTACCCTATGTCTTCAAGTAAATTTTCTTCTCCCAAGTAGCTTTTTATGGAGATGATTAATACAATTCAGTTTCCAGTCCTGATTGCTCTTCTGAATGTATTCCAGACATAAATCTCCAACTACCTAAATGGTAACTACATCTATATGTTCTAGATCAAACTAAATAAATCTAAAACTATTATATTTTCTCTAAACATACATCTTCTGATGACTATATCTGTTGTAATAATGATTAACCTCCTTTCCCAGGTCTCTGTTCTCTACTTATCTTTACAATTTCATTGGACATTAATCCTCTACCCTTACTCTAGAATCCAGCCAATTTGCATTTTTGTGTTAATCAAATGGAATGCTCCATTTTTCATTCTAGTGTCTTTGAAATGGTCATCCCTGGTGCCTGAAAGGGATTCTGTCTTTCCCTCTGACTCAAAAACATTTTTTATGTTAAAAGTGAGCTCAAGAACCATTTTATGAATGAAGTCTATAGGCATGTGGTACAGTGAATAGAGCACTGAACCTGAAAACAAGAAGATCTGAGTTCAAATGCAGCATCATTTAATAGGCGTCACCCTGGGCAATGGTTAGTTTCCTCAGCTGTTGGTTAGTCGTTGTCCTTAGTTGAGGAACAAAATGACATGACCGGGTAATATCTTTTGATTTGTGCATAAATTGGATTTAAGTGAAGCAGAGTTACACAAAGTTCTCAGCCCTGTTCTCAACCACAGTCATGAAAAGTCCAATGGCAAGATGAAAGTCAAACTGACTGGTGATGGTTATCCACAGAGTGGAGGATTTTGGCATTTTCCATGTCTAACTAAGCTCTAAAGTACGCTGCAGAGTTTGCTGTCACTACCTTCATGGCCATTGAAGTAAATTGTCCTCATCTACCTCATCTACTGGGGAAAATCTTCATATCCCTGGCATATTTAACTCATTGATGGGTCTGAAGCCTGTTGGTTACTTTTAATCTAATTTAGTCTACCTGCCCAGATGGTTTACTGAGATGTAGATACTGTGCATGCTACAGCTTTTGAGAGGCACAGGTGAGAGCTGGGTGGCAGATGGACACCAAAAGATGAAAATGGCCCTTTTAGGACTTGGCAAGCCCTCACACCAGAGTACTAATCTTCCATTCATGGTTATAAACCCAGCTCCTTTACTCTTAAAAATGTTGTATTCCATGCCTTTTCATTGTTTTAATGTAGGAACTGCTAAATCTTGTGTTATCTTTATTGCATCTCCACAGTATTTAAACTTTCTTTTTAGATGCTTGTAGTATTTTCTCCTTAACCTGGGGAGTTACAAAACTTAGGTGTAATGTTCCTATAAATTTTCCTGTTGGGATCTCTCACAGGTGGTTATCAATGAATTCTTTCCAGTTCTTTTTTATATTCTTATCAAAACTTAAGGGCAATTTTCTTTAAAAACTTCTTGAAGAATAGTATTTAAACTCTTTTTGATTATAACTTTTAGGTAATCCAAGAATTCTTATATTGTCTCTTCTCAATCTCTTTTCTATTTTAGTTGCTTTTGTAATGTTCCCTATCTTCTATTTTTTCATTTTTCAAATTTAGTTTTATTATTTCTTGTGGTCTTAAGAAATTATCAGCTTCCTCTTGCCCAATTTTAATTTTTGATGAATTATTTTTTCAGTGAGTTTTTGGATTTCTTTTTTCTAGTTGGTTGATCTTTCATAATTTTCTTATTTTCTTGCATTGTTTTTATTTTTTTCCTAATTTTTCTTCAACCACAATCATTTGTGTTTTAAAATCTTTTTAAAGCTTTCCCAAGAACTCTTTGGTTTTGTGTCCATTTTATATTTTCCTTTAAAAATTTAAAAGTGGATGCTCTCTTTTCACCATCTTCTTTCTGAATATGAATTCTGATCTTTATTTTCAAAGACACTATCTGTTGTTGGGTTCTTTTTCTTTGGCATACCTATTTTAAAAAAAAATTAGCCTCCTAATTCATAATTAGTAGTTTTATTCAAGTATCAGGTTCTTCTCTCTGTGTGTGGAAGATAATATCTCAGAATTTAGTTTTTATTTGTCATTGTTATTGTTATTTCTTGTGCTCTCTGGAGGTTTTTGATCTCTTGGTTCTTTTAATTTCTATATTGTGAGTCACCAGCAAGCTATCACTTTCAGAACTCTGGTTTCTCTAGAGATTACAAACATGGAATAATATCTGAGTTTAGTTTTTTGTTGTTATTGTTATTTCCTGAGCCCTTTAGGTTGGTTCTTTTAATTTTTATATTGAAATGGCATCACTTTCAACACTCTTACCCCTCTGTGGTTTCTTCAGAGGTTATAAGCATTTTAGGTCTCTAACCTAGAGCCACAATCTTGGGATAATGTCTCAGAGTTTAGATTCTGTAGTTGTTGTTTCCAGAACCCTTTAAGGGGATCTTTGATCTCTTGGTTCTTCTAATTTGTATTTTGCAAGGGCCTTTGCACTCTTAACATTCTTATCTCATATGGTTTCAACCAAGGCTGTAAGCATCTTCTTAGCTCTTTGGCCTGAAGCGACAATCAGGAGCTCCATTCTCTCAGGTTTTCCTCACTTGAGTGTATTCATGCCTCTTCTCTTGCCATAGTTTGTCTGCACAGGTAGGCCCCATAATCTTCCCTCAGTCAGCTTCCCACAGAGTCAGTTGGTTGAAGGTTCTGAAGCTGAGGCTGTGGCCCACACAGCTACCTCCAGGCCTTGCTGGCTGTTTATTCAGTTGTTAGATATTTAGACTTGGTCTAGCTTTTCCTCAAGTTGTCTTACATTGGATAATGATTTTTCCTGACTCTTAGTCACTTTTGTAGCTTTAAAGTTCACTCAGAGGCACTATTGCTAAACATTTGTGGGGGAATTTGGAGAGTGAGTTAATCTTCTGTCCTGTTCCGCCATCTTTATAGAGTGCAATATATACTTTTATTGAAAATAATATCAGAAGTGTTCATGTTAGAAGATTTTAGTTAGTGCAGATTGCAGAAAGGCAAATTTAGTCTTGAGGTAATGAAAAATTAAAGATAATTAAAAAATAAAAAGTGGAATGGGCTCTTGGAAGTGGACTGCCTTAGGAGATAGTAGTTTTCCACTTGTTGGGGGTTTTCAAAAGCTAGCCACTAATTAGTTACATTGTAGTGAAGATTCTTTTCTAGATATGTATTGAACTTAATGATAACTGGGGTCCTTTCCAATAGTGATATCCTGTGAATTATTAATTTGTTAAATTTCTATGTATTTTTTTAGTAAAAATGAAAACTTGCAATTTGGCTTTATTGCTTTGGCATGCTAGCTCAAGTTAATCTCAGTTTGGGTTGAATCATAATATGAAAGATAAGGGTTGATGGTGAAGAGCTGGGTACATTTGTAAATTGGATGAAAACTGCCACCAAATTAGGTTTCTAGGAAATGTTTTAATTCTGTTTTGAAGCTTTGGTTAAGAAAGCCCGTCTTGTCTTCTGTAGGTTATCTTAGTAATTTGACCTTAAAAAATCCAACAAGAGTATTTGTTTTAATGAAATTTGAGTATCAAACAGTGGCTAGCTGGATTCTTCAAGTATGAGTATCCTTCTTAGAGCAAGGTAAGTTTGATACTTATAATAGTACATTGATTCCTTTTTTATTTCCAGGAAAACATTTAATGGCCAGAGAATAAAGAATATATTTTGGCTTTGAAGAATGAAGGTGTAGTACTAAGTTATTCCTAGGAAACAATATTGGTACCAGAATGAAAAACTTTTTTTCTATTAAAACCCTTAGAGACAGGAACAATGAATAGAGCTCTAGATTTGGAATCGACAGACTTGGTTTCAAATCTGAGTTGTGTTCCTTACTACTATATGACTCTGGGCAAATCATTTTTGTCTTTTTTTTTTTTTTTAAACTTTTATTTCCTGTCTTAGTAACAGCTCTAGAATAGAAAGACAAAGGCTAGGCAAGCAGAGTAAGGACAAGGCAATGGGGGCAGAATGACTTGCTTAGGGTCATATAGCTGGGAAATATCTGAGACAAAATTTGAATCTAGGTCCTCCCAACTCCAGGCCTGATTCTCTATCTGCTGTGCCATCTAGCCACTCTAATTTTCATCACTTGAAGCCCCATTTTTCTTATTTATGAAAAAAAGAAGTTGGCTTATAAGACCTTTTTTAACTCTAAATTCTGAGATCCCACGACATGTAGAATAAATTAACTTAAATCTCATACACAGGTAAAAAGCAAACTATAAGTATTATTTTTATTCTTTAAGAAATATCCATTATTCATTCACTTAACAAAATTTTATTATGTTCCTATTTCATACAAATCACTCTTCTGGGTCTACTTTTAAAATTAACCATAAACCCATAACTTGATTTTGTGAATCCATTTCAGTTGTGACCTGAAAGCCCTCTGATCCTAACTGATTATTATTTCTGGTCTTCCAAAGTGTTTCTAACAAAAATCTGTACAGTGTGCTAGAGGTCTTCCCTTAATAGTAAATGGATGCCATTGCAGGATGGAGAGAGGTATCCCATTGTCTTCTCTCATTCCAGGATCAGCCCACTCACTCCCTTTTCTGAGCACAGATTTCCTGGATGAGATCCTTTCTTGGGCAGGGTTATTTATTATTTGTCGTATCATGGTGTCTGCTTAGACCAAAGGATATTGTGGCACATTCTCATCAACCAACAAATACTTATTAAATACCGTAAAACACTCTAGTCCTGAGCTAAGCCTTGGGAATATGAGTACAAAAAAAATACCCAGATTAGAGGGCACTTACATTCTAATGGGAGAGACAAGCACACAGCTAAACATCTACAGATAAGAGTAAAATGAATAAATAAGAATCTGTGGAAAGCAGTTAAATACACAAAGTAATTAGGGAGGGAGGGAGTAGCAGCTAGGAGAATTGAGAAGGGCTCCATGTGGAAAAACAGAGCTGGAGCTGTGAGTTGAGGGAGAAGGATGCTGAAAGTCAGGAAAGACTACATTCTAGCCATAGGAACAAGGATCCTGCACTGTGATGGGAAGCCATACGGGAGCATCTTTATTGGTGTTAAAAGAGGTATTTTTTGAGTCAGAGCATGGCTTGGAATTGTTAGCAACAACTTCCTGTCCATTTGGAATGCCTCTTCTGCCAATGTACTATATACATACTTGAACAGATATACTAAGATCTGCACAAATGGTATGATCTTAGAAAAAGGTAATTTCGAAGGAAACAGTAACTACCAACTTACTCTGTCCTCTCTAAAATCTTTTATGGTGATTAGCACACACACAAGTGTTAACTTGATGAAATTACTAGAAGGGAACAGACTGATCTTTGCAACTGATTTTCTACAGCAGACTGCAACTTCAGAGGATTGCAGAGACACTGAGAACCTCCTCTTTTATTTTTATTAATTGATTGTGAAAATTTACTATTAAAAATTTAAAGTTAATTATTAAGAGACATTTTACTCAATAAAGTGAAACATACCCTAAAAATCCCATCCAACCAGATCTGATGATTATGACAAATAAAAACTATATTTCATTTTCATATTTTGACCAGTGAAGGAAAATGAAAGTCAACTGAGGGAAATTTTTAAAAAGATAGATTGAGAAGAGAAGGAGTGAATATGAATGAATGAAGGCTGAAAGGAAGGGAAGAAGATTAGAAGAAGAAAAGAGAGGGAAAAAGGCTAATGAATATTATCCTCTCAGCTCTTTCTTTTTTTCATGCCTTTTAAGAGTCTTTTTTCTTCCAAGATTGACCCTGTCTTAATCCAAATAGATATCATCTCATTCCCTGTTTTGCCATGGAAGCTTTCTTTTCCCTTGGCTGCTGTTATTGGTAGTTGTCATTCCTTGGCCTCATCTTCTAGGTCAAACCTGTCACCTGAGGCCCTAGTTTCCCTTCTACCCCAAAATACACAATCAAGAATAGCCTTCCCATCATTCCTTCCATAGTATAACAGCCCTTTAGCCTAGTCCCTACAAGGCATTTGACTTCAGTTTCCACAACCCCAACTCCAAAACCAAAACAATGTGCTAGGAATTTAGCTCTAGCATTCTTTCTTATGTGTTGTTGCTCTAGCCTTACCTTCTGTCTACAAATAATCCCATAGTTGCTATATGTGTTAGTTATTTAGTATTTTCAGCTTTTTAAAAATCATACAATCATGTTTAGATAAGGCTTTTCTCATCATTTTTGAGTTATCCTAGTATCACTTCTATGGTAATATTGAATGTTGATTCAGGACCAGAAAAGCATCTTCTGTGATCCAGGTACATCAACTCTGTATTTCTATAATCTCCCTTCCCTTGGGCATAAAAGAGTCTGTTACTATGGCCAATAGGCTGGCTTTCTTGCTCTCTCTCTCTCTCTCTCTCTCTCTCTCTCTCTCTCTGAGGTTATGAAGATGAGAAGAGAGTCTCTTGCCTTACTATTTCTTGAACTTTCAGAATTCTTAGAGTTATATTTGTGAATTTTTATCATAGAGAATAAAGGAAAGAGAGAGAGTGGATATTTCAGACACTTAATTTCAGAAAATGTGTTGGGTATAATATGAATGGAGAGTGTCAGAGTCTGACAAGACCTAGGTTTTTATTCCTGGTTCTAATACTTATTAGCTCCATGATCCTGAGCAAGTCGCTGGACACTAATTTTCTCCTATGTACAATGATTATAGTAACTGTATTACCTAACGTACAAGATTGTTCTGGGAAAAGTGCTTAGAAAACTTTAAGTGTCATATAAAAATGAAGTGATAATAATGTCATCCATCCATAGAATACATTAATTTTAAAACTGTGTTCCTAAGTGAAAGGTTGTGTGGTACAGTCAGAAGAGAGCTGGCCTTGAAGTCAGGAAGATCTAGGTTCAAGTCCTGTATGAAATGATTAAAATGATCATCAACAAATGACTAAATCTTTCAGAACCAAAGGCAATTTTCATTATTAAATTTCTAAGGAATTACTCCTCTGCATCAGGGGAAGGAATTTCCATACTGTTGAGTTCCCTACACTTGATTAAATCACAAGCCCTGTCCAAATCTAGCCAGTGGATCAGAGATTCCCTTTCATTCTCAAAAGATAAACTGAACTGATGCATGACTTATTACTGCAATTTTATATTTTTATTAATAGAAAATGTACAGTAAAAATATTGATAGCCCTTTGTAAAACTCATCAAATGTTTGATCTCTTTTATTAAAATTGTATTTTTCTTTCCAAAGTCAAAGCCACTGCTAGTGTCATTTATTAAAATGCATTGTTTCTCCAGCTAGAAACTCATGAGACATATTTATAGATAGGAAAATCTATGTTTAAATGTAGCAAAACTTCCTTACCATATGACAAAATAAGCATCATGTTTTTTAGTAGCTCTAATGATACACTTAAAAGTGATTTGAAAATCCTCTGCTCTATTCTAGAACATTCTAGAACATTAAGATGTTCTCATACACTTACACAGTGGAAATCTTGCCTTTATATCCTAATCTAGAAGTGGAGCCCTTGTATTTGGAATTCCGATGCCATGTTCTTTTTTATTCTCTTTCCAGCAAAGCCAGAATCTAATGGGTTTCTTGGAATTGATTTGTAGCTTAATGGTTCGTAGAGAGTATTGGATGTTCTTAAAAATTGTTGCTTTTTAGGTTATATTTATGTACTTGGCTTTTTTTTGTGCGTGTGAAGGAAGCTTTGTAGACAATTGAAGATGACTTAATACCTGTTTATTTGCAGGGAAGAAACACCCAATTATAACTGACAATTTAGTAATTGCTTAACCGTATTCAATTATTTCTTTTCCTAACTGGTTGGTGTATGGAAATTCAGCTTCAATCTAAAATGACTATAAATAACAATAAAGTCCAAAAAAATAAAAAGAATGTGATTTATACTAACTATATATATTGCCATAAAAGTGGATTCATACTTCACTTCAGATGGGAGATTGACAGTTATTCAGCCCTTGCTCTGAACGTGGTCCTTAAGAATATTCTTGTTATATAATAATAATAATAATAATAATAATAATAATAGTAATAGCTAATACTTACATAGTCCTTACTATGCTCCAGACACTGTGCTAAGCACTTATATTATTTGATCTTCACAACATTCTTATAAAGTAGGTGTTATTATCGTCCCCATTTTATAGATGGAAAACTGAGGGGAAAGTGACTTCTCCAGGGTCACATGGCTATTGTTTGAGGCCAGATTTGATCTCAGGTTTTCCTGACACCAGGCCTGGCATTCTTATCTATTATACCACCCCATTGTCTGAATACCAGAACAAAATACACAAACAAATTATAATTTCATTCTATATCTTAATAGATCTGTTTGTGTTTTTTTTTCAGTCTCTGAACCTTGGAGGTAGCTAGGTACCCTAATGGGTAGTGCTGGACTTGGCATTATGAAGACTATAGTTCAAATCTCTCCTCTGTTCTCAATCACTTTCAGCCTTAATTTTCCTCATATGAAAAATGGGGATAATAATTGTCCCTACCTTACGGAGTTGTGAGTATGAAATGAAATAACATATATAGGATTTGGGGGAGTCTTAATCACTATATATGTGCTAGCTGTTAACTATCATTTTTATGAAAATAGTAAATAGGACATTTAATGAGTTTGATTAGATGGAATTTTAAAGTTTCAATGAAATGACCACTTTGGGCCATCGGGTGGGATTCTATCACTAAAACACTTTGGCATGTGTGCATACATTACATTCCTCTCCTCCCTTCATTTGGCAAGTGCTATTGACAACAGCAAAACAATTATACACACATACATGTATAGACACACATATGTATACATGTGTACACACAGTATCCTGACATAGTTTTTTTGACTTAGGGAACTCTCGATGAGGTAATTGCATTTATAAACAATACTGATGGCAATAATTTACCCATATATAATTTATGTGTATAGGTGTATAAAGTATCTATATGTATTTTAAAAGTTTATATATTCCTTAAAAATATACATATACAGATACTTTAAATATATAGAGACTTTAAAATATACATATAATGGATTAAACATGATATATAAATTAATATAGAACATAAAATATAGAACATATGTAAATTAATACAATATATGAGCATGTAATTATATATTATCATATCTTTATATAAACATATATCATATACAATATTTTATAATACATACACAATATATTATTACATGTACATTTGTATATTTATATATTTTATGTATAAAAAGAAAAATATAAAAATAACAAATATATATTAAATATAATACATATAAATAAAATATATGCACATATATTAAAAAAACTTACTTTCTGTTTTAGAATCAATATCAAGTGTTGTTTCCAAGGCAGAAGAGTGATAAGGGCTTGGCAGTTGGGATCAAGTGACTTGCCCTGGGACACAGAAGTAGGAATTATCTGACTTCAGATTTGAACCCGGGACCTCTCACTTTTAGGCCTGACTCTCTATCCACTGAGCCACATGGCTGCCCCTTATATATTATTTTTAAAAAATATTTCCCCATGCTGCATATAGTACAAGTATTACTATTTCAATTTTATAAAAACTAAACCAAACGAAACCCAAGACTCAGAGAGATTTAGTGACTTGCTCATGATCTCATATTTAGTAGTTAACAATAGTGCTCCGTCCATTTTCCTTTGATGTTTAAGTTCACAAAAATAGGGACATGGACCCAAACCAGTGTCAGACAAAATTGAGAATTTGAAAAAGTTTACTTCGGAGTTTATTGCTTCCCACCTTTAGGAAAGAAATTCTACTGTCCTAGTTTCCTCTGGTGGGAAGAAAGTTATTCCAATTATTTAATGTTTCCCCTTTTGAGTTTTTGCATTTGAAAAAAGATGCTGTAGAAAGGAACACATCAACTTAATATTTCAGAAGGTGCCTCTGGACATACAGCAGGGAGGATCTAGATTTGAATCAAGCCTCAGGGCAAATCTTCCTCTCTGAGCCTCACCTTCTTCATCTGTAAAATGGGGATATTAGTCATACTTATCATATAGAGCTGTTGTGAAGCTCAGGTGGGATGTGTATATATGTATGTATGTGTATACAAATACATGCATATATGTGTACCTACTTTGATAACCTTGATGATTTCAAATAAATATTAGCTGCTAATATTACTAAAATGAAATTTCAGGTATCTTAGTATTTTGGGTAGAGAACTTGGCTGCAGCCTTCCAATGATCCTTTTTAGGGGCCCAATCACCCACAAGGCTGTACTTGTCAAGAACTGGATTGCTTAGAGATTTGCAAACCTTAAAGAGCTTTGTAAATACGAAAGAGGCTTGTTGCTGCTTTGTCCACTGTCTCATGTTGGAAATAGGCTGAGTTGCTGTAATTGCTATAATTTTGAAGCAGCATCCTGCTTGTAACATTATTTCTTGAACCAATTTCTCTATTATTGTTGGGAATATTACTGTGCTCATTTGAGGCAGAGATGATTTTTAAAAATATAACCTTAGGGGAGGAAAATCTTTGTCAGGGAATCCATCCTATTAAATCTGGAGATTGTTGAGACAGGTACTGCTTCAGGCTAGCAGTGTAGAGAGATGGTCCAGCCCATCAATTAGTTTTACCAGCTCACCCTGCTCCAGAAGTTTCCTCCTGAACTATTCAACAACAAATTCAATTCAACACACATTAAAAAAATACCTGCTGTTTTTAGCACCTTACACTATACATTAAAGATGAAAAGGGTTAAGAAAGAATAATTCCTGCCCTCCTGGAGCTCAGACTTTTTGAACTCATGGTATATACGTAGACAATTATAAGACACATCATTTCATAAAAAATGAAATAGAGTGAATAATAGCAATGATAAAACAAGAGAATAAGCATTCACTTCTTGGCTTGTGGTACATTTATGATCATCTGGTTATGGACTTCTGAATGGAGGCTTGGAGAGGTCCTCCCAGAATTTCCAGTTAAGGAGGATGCCCAGGCCAGCTGTCCCTTCGTTTCTCACTTGGCCGTGCTCCTTTGGACTTCTCCATCGTGGCTCCAGGAAGCCTATCATCTCCAAAGTTGACTTCAGCTTTGATACATACACACTTCATCAGTACCTCTGAATGGAGGTGAGAGCGCTTCCCCGAACCTCTGATGAAGGAGAGCATCCACACCAGCTATCTCTTTCCCTTTCCACCCAGTTTCACTCCTTTTTGGAGTTCTCCGTCTCGCCTGTTGCTAGGTACTTTCCTTCTCACTGAGTTTTCAGCTTTTGAGGTATTGTCTTTCCTCGTTAGAGTGGATGTTTTCTGAGGTCAGAGATTGCCTTTTTCACATGTGTACCATCTGCACTTAACCACAGTGCCTGGTGCATAGTAAATACTTAGTAAATATTTATTGACCAGCTGGCTGAGCATAGATTCAGGTTTTTGGAGCTCCTACTTTTAAACAGCAACAAGAGGTAGTTTGTTATTTCCTTGTTAATCCCAGGTGGAAGATGTCATGCATTCTTATACTGTTTCCAAAGAACCACAATTTAGTTAGTGATGACTATTAAAACATGATCCAGGAAACTAAAAAGTTACTACCAAAAGAAAATAGAAATGGACATGTCCTAAGGTTATACATTTAACAGCCTGGGAAGTCACTCCCAATACAACCCTTATGTAGCAGTTGCCAAATTATTATCATCCCTGAGCTGTTGAGTCACGGCTCTCACATACTTGCAGCTACTTGTTATATATTTCTTCCTTTACTTTTATTTTTCTAATATATTTCTTGCTTAGCTGAGTTGCTCTTTTTTTTTAAACTTTTTCTTATTTGAGTTTGCAGACATTTGGGGTCATCAAAAAGATGCTGATTGATTTAAGTAACCAAAGACCACACATTACTTTTTAACATTGAATTGTCATGTAATGCCATATAATATAGTATAATTTTGAAGAGTTGCCATGTGGCATAGGGGGTTAGACTTGTTCTGTTGACAATACTAGGAGCAATCAGTGGAAGTGACAGAGGCAGATTAAGACTTTGTAACAGTTAAATGACTAAAAGTAGAATAGGTTGCCTTGGGAATTAGTAATTCCCTCTCATTGAAAGTCTTCAAGAAGAGTCAGTTAGATCATTTTTTAGGGATAATGTAACAGAGATTCTTTCCTTATTAGGTGTGGATTATGCTGAATGACCTTTGAGGTTCTTTACACCTCTGAGATTCTGTGATTTTCACCTTAGCTTGACTGAGAATGACAGACTCAAAAGTCCAGGGTTAAATAACAGCAAAATAAAATTAAAATAGCAGGAAAGGGGAAAAGGGAAGATCTCACTATCAGCCAAAAAAACTACTTATCTAGGGAATTAGAATGTTTTCTTTTTAAACCTTTCATAGATTTTCTGGTCAACGAGCATGGACTGGGTAACAACTTGGCAAGAAACATGTAGCTATGATTCCTTTTCAGGTGCAGATATAATTAGATGGTCCTATGAGGGTCCGTCTAACTGTTCAAGCGTTTCATATCAGTGATCTTTTTGAAAATTAGTGCGACTGATGTAAGATGCACATATTTATGTTGGAATTGGGAAGCGAAAGTAGTGTTGGATTCCTTTGTGACTGTAAAGTGGTTCCCTGAAAGAGCCTTCATAGTCCCAGAACTTTGCTTAAAGGTTTGGATACTTGGTAAATAATACTAAAATTAAGAGTTCAAACCTCAGATGACTTCATACACAAAAGAAATTTGGTGGCCAGGATCCATTCGGTTCTCATCTTTATCCAGTGATAACAGTATGGATGCTTACTTTAGGGTGCCTCATCTATAAAATTGATGCATCGTTATTTATCTTGCAATGAATGGCCATTCAGTGGAGTCCACATAGATTTGGGCATGCACCGTCCTATCCTGAACCTAGCCATATTTTTTGGACCAGGTTTGAACCTGGAGCTCTTGGTCTCTGATGTAAGGCCTTACTTTTCTTACTTTATTGGCTTGTTAACCTCCCTCGCCCTAGTTATCCTAGGATATTTTTCATTATAGTGAATTAGATTATGACTCACAGTTTAGATTATGGCTCACAGTTCTAGGATTTACTCTCATTCCAAACAAAGGGGGAAGTTGTAAAGGCATCCAATGAACAATATGACTCAGGTATCAAGATAGTTATTTATTCCTTCACATAAAATAGAATGCTAAACATAAATTACAGTGTACATTAACGAAATTAATATGACTGATGGCATGTAGTAATTTAATGGAGTTATTGTCACAGTCTTCAGAGAGGTTAATATTTAAACCTCATCAAAATATAAAGTAGTTTGCAGAAGAATTAACTAGGCATTTTATGTTTCATTTCAGCTTGACACTGTCTAAACACTTCTTGGTACATATCTGTTGGTAAAACAAATCTAGCATACTCCAATCTTCTTTCTGGCAGCTGCCCTCTTCAGTGTGGAAACTTGTCCTGCCATCTCCCAGTTCTTTGTAGAAACCCAAGACTTCTTGTCTTTCAGCCTCACAAGGTTCTTTCCAAACTTGAACTTATTCATCGAAGGGTATTTGTTTGCCTAAAATCAGGAAAGAATGAACACAAATAGGCAGAGACAGCCTATTTGTCCCAGGTTAAACCTGCCTAGTTTTGAGTTTGGGCTTTCTATAGGGGCCAATGGCAGGATCAGCATGATCTGGGGTAGAGAAGGACCTGTCCTTTCTCACTCCTCTCTCGAGTCATATCATGGAGATGTGAAGAGATGGAGTAAAGGGGGTCACTTTTTTAGGAAGGGAAGAGAGAACCCAGTTGCTCCTTTTTGTGCCTCTGCTAAATCATCAATTAGTCCAAGTCATTAACTAATTAAGGGATTCTTGGTCACCTTAAAGTGCCAGCCCTTTAGTCCTGAGCCATATTTGACTGAAATCAAGGGGTCTTCCTCTTCCTAATTTTCTACATGATTGCCTAGAACTAGGAATAGGAACTGAGCATGCTTCTTGAAAATGGGGGAGGGATTCCTGATATATTAAAAAAATGAATAAATGAAAAAAAATTATCAGAAGCTATCTGCCAGGAACCGCCCTAGGGTTTGAGGTTACAAATTCAAAAATGAACAGACACTTCCCTCCAAGAGCTTATAGACATAATACATATTGGGTAGCTGTGCCCAAGAGAAGGAATTTTGAATAGTCAGTCCAGGACTATGAATAAAACCAGAGGGTATCCATTTTTATGCTCGTTGTAGTATCAATGGTAATATTGATTCGATTACCATTCCCAGAAGAATAGGTAGAAAGCTGGGAGTAGAGATTTGGGAGGGATATGAAGGTTGGAATGAGATACCTAATCTGGGGCCAGAAAGATATGGGTTAGTTGAGTTTTCACTTGACTCCCAATCAGATAAATTCAGCCAGTCCCTGGATGGAGTCCTAAAATTGTAATTTATTAACTGCCCTAGGTTTGGGATGAGAAAGCACAGTCTCTGGAGAGTTGTAGAAGGTGGAAAGAAGAAGAAATGAAGTAGACTAGATGGCAAGATGTTTAGGTAGACCCTGATTTCCAGGATATTGTAAGAATAGGATAGAATGGGACATATGTCTCTTAGAATATAAACTCTTTGATTGGGGACATTTTTTGTTTGTTTTGTATATTTTTATCTCCAGGAGTACAGGTACAAAGGAATTGGCATACAGTAGGTGCTGAATAAATGCTTTTTCATCTGTTCAAGTCTAAAGTGTCTATCTCGTAGTACTGTTATGTAATTCAAATGAGATAGCTAGTGCATATAATAATTTGGCACATTTTAAAAGTAATATATCAATATCTTTCATAATAATAATGATATTTGGTAATATACTCATGTATAGTAGCCATTATTTATGTAGATCTTCCTTCAAAGGGTGCAGATGGCCACTCTCCCATGCCTTCTCCTCTTATGTATTTCTTTTCCATGACTTTCTGTAAATCCTTTTTAGGGATTGACTCAATTCCCTGGAAGTCTTCCTTTAGTTTAGTAATTCATGGATGTCAGCCCTCAAGCCAGCCATCTCTTATGTCTTACTTTTGATCTGTGACCACCCAACCTCCTTTTTTGGGTCCTATGTGTCCTTTCTGATATCTCGTGACACTTATTGTTCACAAAGCATCATGGGTAATATGTTGGAGCCTTACCATGTGTCTTTCCATCGCGCTCTGGGTCAATTATAATCTTAATTCTTCTGTATGAATGAAAAGAAGTCTAAATATATATATAATGAGATCATCCCTCAGAGTCACTGGATTCTTTCTTTGGTTGAGTATGTCATTTTGGTTTTAGTATGTTTACTAGAATGAAAAATTATGCCTTTTTTTGTTTAAAACTGCAGGCCAAATGCACAGTGAAATCATGAATTAAAATGCTTAAATTAGAAAGCCAAAGAAATAATTTAAATAAAGAACAGGAACCAAGGTCATCATTATCTCTTGTTATAGCTTTATTATAAGTAAATTAATATTGAAACATATCAATCAATATTCCTAGTTTGAGATGGGAGGGATTTCTCTAAATATTCCTTGATCATAGAAACTTGCCCAGTGCTTATTCCTATCTCCTGCCCTCTCACAGTATATACCTATGCACACGTGACCAAATTAGAAAAAAATTTTCTTAATTAAGACTATTCTTTTATTCAGTATGAGTCTCTGCTTTCTTCAAATTATGGAAACAAACCTTCCTTCTTTTGCTCACTATTACAATTGTAGTCTGGTCTGAGAAGACAAAAATAATAATGATAAAGCAATGTAAAGTTTGCAAAATACTTCACATATGTGACATTATTTATCATCCAGCAACATTGAGAGGGAGAATTATTCTCACTTTTATCTCCATTTTAAAGATGAAAAAACTGAGGCAAGAGGTTAAATGACTTGCTCATGATTCTATAACAAGTAAGGGTAAGCAAGCCTCTGCTTCCTCTTAAGTCTATTGTTAGCTCAGTTTCTTCTATACCACTTTAATTATTAAGATGAACTGATAATAAAAGAGAAACCATATTCATTTACTGTTTATAAGTACCATGATGCTAAGTTACTTCTGTACATCTTAGAAGAAAAACTAAAATTCACAAAAATTAGGGAATTAATTAGTTTGTAATAATCAAATAATGACCTTACTTTTAGGCTACTTTGCAGTATATAAGGAAGCACCATGTTAAACACTGTGATGACTACTAAGAAATATCACAGTTCTAGTCCTCAAAAAGCTGAGGCTATATATATCTAGTAAATTAAATTAATTAATCAATTAATAAAAATTAATTACTTAAATTAAATTAAAATTTTAAAAATAAATGCTATATATGTTTAGTAAATTAAACTTGAGATATCATATATACACAAATATATGTGTATTGGATAATAAATGATTGCTGTCAAATGAGTGTTAAAGACAATTAATGTTGTCATGGTTCAGGAAGAGATATCTTCAAGTTGGGGGTAGTCAAGGAAAATTTTGTTATGGAGAATGGAGTTGAGCTGGACTTTGAAAAATGAGTTTGATTTACAAAGGGGGAGAGAAGGACATTCTATGCAGAAGGAAAATGTGACTAAAGATATTTTAATTCTCATGTCTGGGTAGGAAAGAATGTGTATGGGGAAAATGATGAGTTTAGCTGGAGTAGCAGATTAGAATAAAATAAAGAGTAAGTTCAAACAAGGAAATTTAAATGAAGGCAAGGAAATTAAATGTAGTTGATTAGGCACAATGATGGAAGCTTATGAGATAAAGTCAGTGGAAAAAAGTACTTCACTGGGAGACATTAGATCCCCTTAGTCTAAGTACTGTCATTTTTCTAGCTCTATAACTTTGGCAAGTAACTAAGTTTGGCAAGCAACTTCTTTGATTCTCAATTTTCCCATCTGTCAAATGGAATGATATTTGCATTACTTACATCAGAAGATTGTTGAGGATTAAATGAGGTAATGTTTTCAAAACACTTTGTAAGCCACAAAGTTCTAAATAAATTTGAGGTCTTTTTATTGCAAGTAAATATCTTGAATTTGTAGATCCATAAACTGTAATATAAGGTGGTGCTTGTAATGCTAAGTGAACCAAACAATATTTTTTAAATAAAAAATTATTTTTAAACCCATACTTTCTAACTTAGAATCAATACTGTGTATTGATTCCATTGCAGGAGAGCAGTAAGGGCTAGACAATGGGGGCAGGAGGGGGGTGGGGTTAAGTAACATGCCCAGGGTCACACAGCTAAGAAGTGACTGAGGTCAAATTAGAACCCAAGACCTACTATCTCCAGGTCTGGCTCTCAGTCTAATGAGCCACCTAGCTTCCCAATTCTTCCTTCCTTCCTTCCTTCCTTCCTTCCTTCCTTCCTTCCTTCCTTCCTTCCTTCCTTCCTTCCTTCCTTCCTTCCTT
>NC_058131.1:193256868-193328176 GCF_016433145.1 Gracilinanus agilis | reverse complement strand
TATTACTTTTTGTCCCTATTTATTTTTATCCATATTATCTATTAACTCCAATTTTACTAAGATTTAATTCTCTTTCTTTCTTTCTTTCTTTCTTTCTTTCTTTCTTTCTTTCTTTCTTTCTTTCTTTCTTTCTTTCTTTCTTTCTTTCTTTCTTTCAATAAAATTAATTCAGGGGAATAAAAATCACTCAAGTGAGTAGTTCAGCACCTTGTATATGCTACTGCCAAGGTCCAAATTGCTACTTATACAAAACTTGGCCCCAGTATTCGAAGTCTGGTTAGTAGGAGTGAGGGAAAGTATAGAAAAAACAAATCATTATTCTGACCTTAGAGGGGCCAAGCAGTGGTTGGCAGAGATTCTTCTGGCTGAAGGTCAAGCTTCTTGAGCTGTCAGCATTTTAACCTCTGCCCCTTGCCTCCCTTATATAATTGTGTTTTTGCTGCTTTTTATCTTAAGGTTCTAAAATACAAATAGAATTAAGGTGATATCTGCCTCTACGCCTAGCCTATTGGTTTGATCACAGTTGTGTGTCAACAAGAACCTGAGACATGACACATACAGAATAAGCAATTGATTAGCTATTGCTTTTTTACATTTTCAACTGACTGCTTTGGCTTTCTGCTGACAGAACCTTAGGAATATTAGAATACTATTAAGAATAGTATCAAGAAAATAATATATCTTCGGAAGATTCTAATCTGAAGGAAACAATATCTTCCAGAAGGTACCCCACTTGTTTCATGATTTTAATTTCCTGAGAGGGCATGGAGATTCTTAGCATTGGTGAGAGAGAAATGTATCCAGGGGGATCAAGTTTAGATCTACATTTACTCACAAAGGATTTGAGCTGGTAGAGACTATTAATGAGTCAGGTCTGAGCCTATAAAAATAATAAAGTTCTTTAAGGTTTTCTAGACATATGATTTAATGCAGGTTGTAAGGCAGCATTCAGCTGAGGGGCAAGGGAACAAGAAAGACAATAATCTCTTGAAATTGTTAGAGGTTCAATGGAACAGAAAGAAAAGGCATTTGTGTGAATTTAACTGGTTAAATTTAGCTGGTTTTTTAATCCCTCTTGACAATTAAATTCCCCCCTCTTAGTGAAAATACACTTCTCATCTTTCAGATTCATAGAAGACAGGCTCATTGGACTTAGGAGAGGAAAGGACTACCTCAGAGAACATCTAGTTCAAATGCTTTCAATTCAAATTTTTTAATTTTTTAAATTTTTTTTTAGATTTAAATATTTTATTTTTTAAGAAAAATTTTCCTTGGTTTCATGATTCCTGTTTTTACTTTCCCCTTAACTCCCCCCACACCCCCTTCAACTCCCCTATTCAAATCCAATGCACATTTCCACTGTTTTTTTTAATTATTTTTTTTAACCCTTAATTTCTGTGTATTGGCTCATAGGTGGAAGAATGGTAAGGGTGGGCAATGGGGGTCAAGTGACTTGCTCAGGATCACACAGCTGGGAAGTGTCTGAGACCAGCTTTGAACCTAGGACCTCTTGTCTCTAGGGCTCACTCTTAATCCACTGAGCTACCCAGCTGCCCCCTCCACTGTTTTTAACTTGTGTGATCAGTCAAGACTTATTTACATATTATTGATAGTTGCATTGGTGCGGTCATTTAGTGTCTACATCCCCAACCATGTCCACATCAACCCATGTGTTCAAATGGTTGTTTTACTTCTGTGTTTCCACTCTTGCAGTTCTTCCTCTGAATGTGGGTAGCGTTCCTTTCCATAAATCCCTCAGAATTGTCCTGGCATTGCTGCCAGTACAGAAGTCTATTACATTTGATTTTATCACAGTGTATCTCTCTGTATACAATGTTCTTCTGGCTCTGCTCCTTTCACTCTGCATCAATTCCTGGAGGTCTTTCCAGTTCACATGGAATTCCTCTGGTTTATTATTCCTTTGAGCACAATAGTATTCCATCACCAGCATATACCACAGTTTGTTCAGCCATTCCCCAATTGAAGGGCATACTCTCATTTCCAGTTTTTTGCCACCACAAAAAGTAAGGCTATAAATATTTTTGAACAAGTCTGTTTATCTATGATTTCTTTGGGGGGTACAAACCCAGCAATGCTATAGCTGGATTGAAGGGTAGGCAGTCTTTTAGAGCTCTTTGGGTATAGTTCCAAATCGCCATCCAGAATGGTTGGATCATTTTACAACTCCACCAGCAATGCATTAATGTCCCGATTTTGCCATATCCCCTCCAACATTCATTACTCTTTCCTGCTATCATTTTAGCCAATCTGCTAAGTGTGAGGTGGTACCTCAGAGTTGTTTTGATTTGCATTTCTCTAATTATTAGAGATTTAGAACACTTTCTCATATGCTTATTGATAGTTTTGATTTCTTTATCCGAAAATTGCCTATTCATGTCCCTTGCCCATTTATCAATTGGGGAATGGCTTGACTTTTTATACAATTGATTTAGCTCTTTGTATATTTGAGTAATTAGACCTCTGTCAGTTTTTTGTTATAAAGATTTTTTCCCAGTTTGTTGTTTCCCTTCTGATTTTGGTTGCATTGTTTTTGTTTATACAAAACCTTTTTAATTTAATATAATCTAATTTTTTTTTTTACATTTTGTAATTTTTTCTAACTCTTGCTTGGTTTTAAAATTTTCCCTTTCTCATAGATCTGACAAGTATACTATTCTATGTTAACCTAATGTTCTTATAGTTTCCTTCTTTATATTCAAGTCATTCACCCATTCTGAATTTATCTTGGTATAGGGTGTGAGATGTTGGTCTATTTATTGAGAGGAAAATAGCAACCTAGAGAGTTGACGAGGCTTGTCTAAGATGACACAAATAGTAAACAGTATCTTCAGCTAATAAAATCATAGATTGAGAGATTGAAGGAATCTTAAACACAATTCAGTCTAACTTCCTCCCTTTACAGAAGAACTGAGGCCCAGAGGTATTAAGTAATTTGGTCCAGCAAAGGATAAAAGCAGAGACTTGAACTAAAATCTCCAGATCATAAATACCTTATTCTTTCCTGTTATCCCTAACAAGATAAGATGCCACTAGGTAGCAAGGAATACAGAAAACTGGAGGTGGAGCCAGATAGACCCAAGTTGAAATCCAAACTCTGATATTTATGACCCTTGGCAAACACAACATCTGTCTATTTCAATTTCCTCATCTGTAAACTGGAGATAATAATAGCACCTAACTCACAGGGTTGTTGTGAAGATAATAGGAGATAATATTTGCAGAGTACTTTGAAAACCTTTGAAGTGCTATATAACATGCGAGCTATCATTATTTACATAAAGCAAGAATCCTTTTAGTAAGGATATATCTGAAGCATTTATGGCAAATCCAGGGATGTCTGAAGTCAAAACTCACCTTTATTTACTTGTTTGTTTTTGGTCTTTTTTACAGGCACCTCCACTGAGTTAAGAAAGTAAAGCTGTGCAGAATTACAGAGGTAATATGGATCCAGAGGAGTTTCCTCCTCCTCCACCTGAAGGTAAATGAAATATTTTGATACATTTGAGCCATCCTTAGAAGATAGCAATTAGGGCCAGTTTCTTAGGGCCTTAACTTTTTGGGACTGCCATGAAGGTGATGTCTGGATACAAACTCAGTAAATCAACCTGTAGGAAAAAAGGATGTGGTACCATTAGCTGATATTATTTTTTAAAAATTAAAAAAAAAGACTTGAAACTCTTATACCATGAATTTTAACTTCCTTCCCTCTGCAAAGCAGGTAATTGGGACTTCCCATTTAAGACATTGTAATCAGAATAATTTAATGAAATCAAAAAATCTTGGATTTGGAGGAACCTTAGAGGTCATCTGGTACCACTTCTTCATTTTATAGATGATGAAACTGAATTCTCAAGAAGTGAACTGATTTTTAAAAAATTATTTTGTCAATTAATATCAATTAAAAAGAAACAAAGGCAAATAAACTTAGTTTATTTACTCAATCAAATCAAATATACTCAATCCAGCAAAACAAATTTGTACATTATAAATATTCAAGAAATTATATTTCTTCTGTTTTCACTCTAGTAGGAGGTAATGATTGATCATTTTTTTGATCAGAGTTAAGTCTCTCAAAATTGTTTGCCTTTACAGTGTTGTTGTTGTATAAACTGCTCTCCTGGTTTAGCTTATTTCATTCTTCATTAGTCCATACAAGTTGAAGTGCCTCCTCCAAGTTCATGTATCTCTTTAAGTGACAGAGTTTTCAGGCTGTTATGATTAAAAATGATAAAGACTGATATTATAAGAGAAATTAATATTTTAATTGCCATGCTGATAGAGATAAATCAACCACGCGCCTATAAGAAATCTATTCAAATGGCACCTCAGCCATTTTCTTCCTTCCCTTTCCTACTCCTCTCTGTCCCCTGGGAGCCCGCTCAGGTAACCAAGAGACCATCTCCAGGCCGCCCTCCGAATTTAAGCTGCCCTATATGTCTCTGATGTCCCCACGTCCAAAAACCGGAAACCCATTGGATCACGGGAATGTAGTCTCAAAGTCCCCATGTGTCCACAGGAAGTTTGTAAGATACTTTTAAATGGCATCTCACTGAATTCCAAACACACAAGGCTAAGGAGGCATGTTGCTTTACACCTTATGGGATTGTTACGAGGAAAACTTCAAGCATTGTAAAAATCTTAGGTGCTATTTTTTTTTCTGGATGTCTAATTTCACTAATGTGAGGAACTCCTAGTATGGGAAATAGTTTCGATAATGAAGATCAGCAACTGATATCAAATCAATAATGAAGATCAGTAAGTTGATGGGGATGCTGAAGGAGCAAATGACTTCCCATAATCATAAAAGCAATACATATCAGGATGAGGACTAGAACTTGGGTTTTTCTGACTCTTTGCATCTATATTCATTATGTCATACTGCTTTTCATTATTATTATCATCCTCATTCTTCTTATATTAGGTTGAATACTATGAATTTGTAGCTTCCTTCCCTCCCCAAGGCAGGTGTGTGGGACTTCTCTTTTAAAGCATTGTAGGAGGCAGCTGGGTAGCTCAGTGGATTGAGAGCCAAGCCTAGAGATGGGAGGTCCTAGGTTCATATCTGGCCTCAGACACTTCCCAGTTGTGTGACCCTGGGCAAGTCACTTGACCCCCATTGCCTACCCTTACCACTCTTCTGCCTTGGAGCCAATACACAATATTGACTCCAAGATGGAAGGTAAGGGTTTAAAAAAAAAGCATTGTAACTACAATACTTTTATGAAATCACAGATTCCAGAACTCTAAGAAATTTGTTTGACTTCTTCATTTTGTAGCCAATGAAATTGAAGTCCCAAGAAATTGCCCCAATGAAGTTATATATCCTAACACTATTTTTTCAGTTACAAATTTCCAATTACAAAAATTTTTCTACCTGCCCAAGAGTCCACTAAAAAATAAGTATAAAATAAATATAGCAAGATAATGACTTGTTGCCAGTACAGTTAGGGTGATAGGGATGATGTCAATTTTTTCCTATGCCTACATAGTTTTGATTCCTTTTATTGTCTCTATGGTATATTTTGAGAGGGCTGCCTGTAGTTGCACTTTGGGATTCTTGCTATTTCACAGGCTCAGTCAATGCTCAAACCAATGTCGATTACATTTGAAAAGTCCACTAACGTGGATCTATGGTCAGCATTTAGTACAGCCTTATGAAGTGGTATCTGTTTGTTCCTGAAGTAGTTCTGTAAGTCCTACAGCTAATACTTCTGTTTTGTTCTTCAGCATCTTATTATTAATATGGCCTGGAAAAACTAGAAAATGAATTTACTCTAATATTTACCTGATCTGGAACAATCAGTTTTGTATTCTGCATTTGACAAAAGATAATAAAACCTGTTTGATAGAAAACATAACATTCTCTAATACTTTGAGCTGACTAAAAATGAATTGAGCTGCTTTAGGAGGATAGTGTGCCCCATCCACCCCCAGAAGTCTTCATATAGAAATTGAGTGACGTGTCAAAAATATGAATGGAGTTTCTGTGTAGCTACATTTAATACTAGTTCAGAAGTTTAGCATCAGTTCAGAAGGGGAAGGGAAAGGAAAAGGCATTTCTACAGCACCTACTGTATGCACTCTAAGTATGTACGTATACTCTAAGCACTTTTCATAAATATTATTTCATTCAGTCTTCACAACAACCCTGCAAAGTAGGTGTTATTATGACTTCCACTTTACAGCTCAGGAAACTGAGGCAAACAGAACTTAAGTGACTTACCTAAAGTCACACAAGTAAGTGACTGAGGCTGAATCTGAACTTGCCTCTTCCCAACTCCAGATCCCGTTGTTATAGCTCCTCTGTCATCAGTTGTCTCAAGGTAGCTTAGAGGTCATGTAGTCTAATTCCTTCATTTTGTAGAAGAAGAAATAGACTTAAAGTTGTGAACTAATATGTCCAGGGTCAGACCAAACAATATACTAGTGACAAGGCTGGGATTCAAACCTAGGACTTCTTATTAAAAATTTAGTGGCTCTTTCTATTGTATCATACTGATTACTAGAATAGCACTAGCATTCTTTCTCTCTTTTCACCTGTAAACCACAGCACAGCAGTGTATCAACATCTCATTTTATGTGTGTGTTGTGTACTCAGTCAGATCAAAAATTCTTTGCTTGATTGAATGAATAAATAACCGAGTAAAGCATTTATTAAGTGTTTACTATGTACAAGGGACTTTGCTAAGCATGGGAGATAAAAATAAAAGACTGAGACAAGCCTTGACATCAAGGAGCTCATATTCTAACAGAGGAGACAATATAGTATAGAAAGTTTCAGCTGCCAGTCAGTTGGAAAGGTCTCTTTGTCTTTAGGGTACAGTTACAAAATAGATGATAATGTCTCTTCTTTAATGTTATTTCCACAGCTGTTACAAAGATAATGTACTTTCCATCTCTTCTGTATCTCTTTCCTTATGTGGACCACTAAATTAAATTCTCTCCTCCCATCAGGAAAATATATAAAAAGCAATAGAAGTTACAAAATCCATTCCTGTGATCCAATATAATGTTTCCAATTAATGGTGAAACTCGACTATTTTGCAACTCTGTACATATGTGTTGAGCCTAGTTTTTGTTTTCAAACAGGAATTTTTTCCTTATTAGAAAAAATAGCTTATACTTTGTGACTGGAGAGAATAAAATTTGGAGCAATTGGTAGAATTTACAGAAACAGGTATTGATTCAAAATAAGGAAGAATTTCTCAACATCTAGAGCTGTTAAGAAACATCTAGACCCGCTTTGTTTCAGGGCAGTGTTCCCCATCTCTAGAAAGGCTATGTCACAGGCTATATTATTATTCGTCAAAGATTTTAAAGAGAACAGTTATATGTTGTTTGGATAGGTAACCTAAGGAGACCTTCCTAAATAACCTTAGATCATTTACACTAGATAACCTAAGGTTTCTTTCAGCTTTATAATATTTAAAGACTTGAGAAACAACCACATATGCATAATATTATGATACCCTTATTATAAATCTGTGAGCAAGTTGATTTTGCAACATCTGTAGCATATTGATATTTATACCAAGAGTAGCACTGTTTATGCTCTGAGTGTTATAATTTTTCAGAAAAGTTCATAGTTTCATTTTTTTAAGGAAAAAATTCACAGATTTTAATTTTTTGGGAACTTCCTGTTTTAAAGATAAGGTTAATTTTTTTCATGCATTCACACACGTGCAAACATATACAGATCTAGTATTTTTTATACAGAGAATATACAGTTTTTGAAAATACTGGAAGCTTCTGGATAGGTATTTTTATACTTCCTCTTTCATAAGCTTAGGAAAAAAGTTTTGCTTATTAACCAGATGGATAAGGAAAACATGGTGAGAAGGGTCCTCAGGTTACCCGTTTCTTTTCATGGAAGCCTGGCAAAAATCACAGAATCAAAGGAATGTCAATGTAAACACACACACACACACACACACACATATCCCTCAGAGTCATCAAAATACTTCATGATACAATATAAACAGGGCTGAAATTGGGAGTCATCTTAGGACCTGAGTTCAAATCCCATTTCAGCCACTTAAAACCTGTCTGACCTGGGGACAAATGACTTTACCTATCTAGGTCCTTTGTTATAGTCAGATGATCAGAAGATTAGGTTTGGAGAGAAAGGTGAGTTCTGCTTTGTACATTTTGAGTTTGAGTTGCTTATGGGACCTGCAGTTGGAAATGTCCAGTAGAGAGTGGGTGCTACAGGACTGGTACTTGAGGAAAAGACTAAATAGATTTGGAACTCATCTACACTGAAGATGAAAATTGAACCTTTGAGCTAACAAGATCACCAAGAAGTGAAGAGAGAGAAGGGAGTTGAGGACAGAGCATTGAGTTACACCTAGATTTAGGTACAAGGAAAATGATTCAGTAGAGGAGATCAAGAAGGAACAAGAAGACATGTAGGAAGAGGATCACAAGAGAGCAGTATCACAGAAAATCAAAGAAGAAAAAATATCCAAGAGGAAGGGAGTGGCCAGCAATATGAGATTCATCACAAGAGGTTAAAGAAAAAAAAAGGATAAGGAGTGGGGAAAAAGCCATCAGATTTAGCAATTAAGAGGTCAGTCAGTCAATAAACATATATTAAGCACCTACAGTGTGCCATGATCCTGGCTACTTGGGAAACAGTAGTTTCAGGGATGAAAATAAAAGATGATTTTGTAAGCTGGATGGCAAAGTCTTGAGAGGTGAACAAAAGGGAAAGATATGAATGAAATGAGAATAGCCAACTATTTCTTGTTTTATTTAACTCTTACTTTCTGCCTTAGTAACAACTCTAAAACAGAAGGGTAAAGGGCTAGGCAAACAGGGTTAAATGACTTACCCAGGGTCACACTACTAGTGACTGAGATCATATTTTAACACAGGTTCTCCTGACTCCAGGGCTGGCTCTTTATCTATTATGCCAGTGGTTCCCAAACTTTTTTGGCCTACCACCCCCTTTCCAGAAAAAATATTACTTAGAACCCCCTGTCACATATTATCACCGCCCCCTTACAATTATTCACCGCCCCTAAATGCACCTGGATCGCTGCAGCACCCACCAGGGGGTGGTGGCGCCCACTTTGGGAATCACTGCACTATGCCATCAGTTGCCCATAGCCAACTGTTTCTAAAAATTTGGCTCTAAAAGCTAATTCTTACTGAATACCCTTATAAAATTCCTTCAAAGCCTTTATTTATTTGTTTGTTTGTTTGTTTTTATTACCTAGTCTTAAGAAAGTGAGAGAAGAAATATAGGTAAATAGTTTAAGGAGTTAGTAATAAGATTGAATGAATGTTTTTATGAGGCCTGTGAGGGTGTTTATAGTAACCAGGGAAGGAAGGAGAAATTTGAAGGTTTGAGAGACAATTAGATTTCAGAGTCAATCTGCTGCAATGAACTGAAAAGAATGTTATCAAGGATACATTTCAAGGGATTGGTCTTGGTGAGAAAAACAGATGCCTCTTCTGTCAAAAACTAAAGAAAAAGAGAATAGAATGGTGGATGATGTTAGCCATCATCCACAATTTTGTTTAGTCTATACTTTTATCCAATCATTGACAAAAATGTTAAAATGGGCAGGACCAGGCATTGACACTTGGACCACTCCTATCACTTTTCCAAGTTGACATCTCATTTTTTTAACCTCTTACCTTTCACCTTAGAATCAATGCCTCTTGATTGAAGGCAGAAGAGCAATAAAGACCAGGCAATGGGGGTTAAGTGACTTGCCTAGGGTCACACAGCTAGGAAATGTCTGAGGTCAGATTTGAACCCAGGATCTCCCCCATCTCTAGACATGGCTTTCAATCTACTGAGTCACCTAATTGCTCCTATATCATATTTTAAGATGACTTTTTGGGTTCAAAAATTCAGCCAGTTCCGACTATCTAACCATACAATTGTCTAGCCTAGATTTTTCCATCTTGTCAACAAGAATTGCATGAGAGATATTTGCCATATGCTTCGATAAAATCTTTGCAAAAAATATCTGCGGCATTCTCTTGATTTTACTAAGCAACCTTATCGAAAAAGGAAACATCTTTAGTCTAGCATGACCTGTTCTTGATAAAGCTATGTAAGTATTTGTAGATCAGTGCTTGCTTTTATAGACATTTGTTCACCATCCATTTAAAGACATGTTCTAGTAAAGAATGTTGCCTTGGTATATTCACCAGGGAGGTAAGTTACAGCACTGATATCAAACTCAAATAGAAACAGGGAACACTAAACTCTATGTAAACATTCCAGTGGGCCACATATTAACTTAGAAAACCACAAAATAAAATTGTCTATTTTATTGTGTTTTTATTTATTTTGTTAAGTATTTCCAAATTCCATTTTAATCTGTTTTGGGAAGCATTCAGTATATTGCTGGCCTCATGAGGCCTGTGGCCTGTGTTTCACACCTCTGCCTTAGAGAATAATAACAGTTGGCATTTCTCTAACTTTTTAAGATTTATAAAGCATTTCACATTCATTTTTTTCCTTTGTTCCTTACACTAACCCTGTTTTAGGTAAGTGTTGTGGGTCATAAAATAAACATTTTAAAGATAAGGAAATTAAATCTGAGAGATTATAGGATCATAGACTGAGATCTGGAAGAGACCTTAGAGACTCCCTAGTCCAGATTTATTATTTAACAGATTAGGACTCTGAGACCCAGAAGGTTAATTGATTTGCTCTGGGTTACACTGCTAAAAAAAATCTAAGATAGGATAATAATAATAATAATGACAACAATAACTAGCATTTAATTAGTGCTTTAAGGTTTGCAAAGACATTTACAAAAATTATCTCATTTTGTCCTCACAACAGTTACCCATGGGTGGGGGAGTACTAGGGGGTCAGAGTAAGTGCTATTACTATAACAATAGCAAGAACCCCCCCACAGCCTGAAGCTAGAGATATTATATTTTATTCATCCCTAATGCCCTTAAGGGGGATTGTCACTATTATTAGCTTTTATTATTTATTATTTCTATCATATTTATTATTTATTATCTTTATCTATCTCCTACTGATTGTGTTCCCTTTTTTTAGGAGGTCCCTTGGACCCCAATTCCATTTAGCCATTTAACAGTCAGATTAGCTTTTACAAAGAAATACTTCAAAAGTTTAACAAGTACCCCCACCCCAGGCCCCTCCATTGTGGCAGGGCATAATCCCACCCTGCAACACTTTAGTCCCTGGAGAGGGGAAGGAGATTAGGCTCACGGATTAACTCAGTTCCATCAAGTTCCAATTTCAAAGCTCTCTTTGGCCTCAGATCTCTGGCAAATTGGCTTCTCAGGACTTGCCTGCTGAGCTGGCAGCAATATCCAACCTGGAATCCTGCCTTGAAAGTTGTTATAGCTCAGAGTCTGGGATGTGGACTTCACCACCTGTTCTTAGAACTGAAAAGGATAAATAGAGCACATCAAAACCCATTTCTCAGGGCTAATAGGTAGTCCTTCCCTTCCCCCAGTTCAGTTTGAGGTGCCTGTCTTGTGGTTGAAGGGACTTTCGCCTCTCTGGATGCCACCAGAAAGAGGAGGAAAGACTATTCCAATCTGGTTATTTTAAAGATGTAGCTTATTTTTGCTACTTCGCTAAATGGTAGGAAATACAGAATGACTTTTCCCAGAAGTATATCCCAGGCATCATTCATGAGTACTTCCATATTGTGTGCTACTATAGGAATGAGTAATGCAAAGCATCATTACTCCATTTTATAGGCAAGTAAACTGGTGCAGACAGAGGTTAAGTGATGTGCCCAGGGTCTCACATCTAGTTAAGTAAATGACATCAGATTTGTACTCAGTTCTTCCTAATTGCACCACTCTATCCACTACATCATGATTTTAAGTGAGTTAAACAGGAGGCCACCCATCTATCTAAAATGACTCTAAGTAGTCAGCTATAATGGAGGAAGAAGAGTAGCAAGAGAGCACTCAGAATTCAGAGGAGATTAAAAAAAAATCTTACCTTCTGTCTTAGAATTAATGCTAAGTATTGGTCCAAGGCAGAAGAGCAAGAAGGGGTAGTCAAATGGGGTTAAATGACTCCTCAGAGGAGACATTTAACAAAAAAACCAATAACAGTGACAATAACAATAACAACAATAATAGCTAGCATTTATATAGTGCTTTTAGATTATTGAGCACTTCATAATTATTATATCATTTTATCCTCACAACAACTAAGGGAGATAAATGTTGTTATCCCTATTTTGTAGGTAAGGAAACTGAGGCAAAAATAATTTAAATGGCTTGCTCAGAGTTACACAGGTAGTAAGCATCTGAGGCCAGATTTTAACGCAAATGTTACTGACTTCAAATCCACTTCAACCCACACCTGCAGTAAGGAGGGAAAAAAAAAAGAAAGGAGGGGGGAAAAAAGTAGGGAATTAAAGGTTATGGGTCAAAGAAGGATAAGCCCAGGAAGCTCCTTTTGGGTTGGCAATTTCAAAAGTGCATTTTAATTACTCAATTATAATTTGGATATGACATTCCTAATAAACCTCTGTTATTTTAGAGTTGCTAATTTTGAGAGAGATTTAAAATTCATTTTTTAAAAATATAGTTTATAACTAGAGATTAGACAATTTTGAAAAGAACTATTAGTGCTTGATTTTAAAGAGAAGTATATCTAAATGCTAACATCAAAGGTATAGATGACCCATTTAAATTTTTGTTTTAATTAATTATACATAAGAATAAAAATAATCACACAAAATAACAGTATTCATACTTTGACATCCTTGCATTTTTATTCAATCTAGGAAGCTGTGAAAGGACTTTTATTCAGAAATAACAATAATGTATATATGTATGCTTGTACAGACATATATGTCATATGTTTGTGCACACGTGTGGCCACAAACAATGTGTTCTCATTTAACTATAACATAATAAAATACATATAGACACATGTACATGGATATATACATATACACATGTATGTATATTTATACATACTTTTTTTTGTGAGGTTCATGGTATGGACTTGTGATTTCATCAGTAAAAAGGACTGACTACTCATGAGAAATCCCCCTCATTTATGTAAATAGTAACTCCAGTGCTGGCCTCCTTGCTGTTCTACACTCAATCTCTGTAAGGTGAGGGGGTTGGCCAGTAGGACCAATAGGGGAATTGGAATCAGAGGCTGCTTATATTCTCAACTGTGGCAGATCACTTTAGATCTTCTCTTCACCTCTAGAAGAAGTTGGACTAGATAACTTCTATGATCCCATCCAGTTTTAAATCCCGTTACACACACATGACGCCATTCTTTGTAAAAAGATTGTATAGCTAACGTCTGCAAAATAATTAATAGATTACATAGCATTTTCCCTTCAAATTGCTTCGTAAGTTAGACAGTACAAGTATTACTGACCCCGTTTTACAAATAAGGAAATAGAGTCGGAGAAGATAAGTGATTTGTTCATACAGTAAATATTACATGCGGGACTAAAATCTAAGTCCAAAGCTTTTTCTACTACATTCCTATCTCTTCTCCTAAAACAAAAACAGGTCTTATAAAAGACATTGAAAATCTTAATGATGAAAGGCCTACCTAAAAGTTTTACAAGTTTAAAATATATCAGTCATGCTTTTGTACAATTAGCACAAAAATCCCACTCTAATAGATGGTTGAGAAAGAGAAATTATGCTCTGCTAATCTTAGTTTAAAGGGAAAAAAATCAGTTACAATGTATTTTAAAATCTTATAGTCAGCTTTTAATGAAGGAAAATGCTATGCTTCACTACAAATTTGGAAAATAATAAAAGGGGCAACATTAGGTTTGCAACAGGCCAAGGACCCCAGATTAAATGGTGGGGAACAGGGAGTTGGCTTTTGACTCAGCTGAATTGTTTCTGAGTGATGTCTGTTTTTGACACATGAAGTTACAAATGATCGTAAAAGTCAGAGCCAAGATTAAAGAGGAAAGAGAACAGAATATGAATTGTGGTTATGAATAGCTCTTTGTTAGTGAAACTGTCTTTGGGGCTGATGGATATAAAATCCCTTTTAGATTAAAATTTTTTTTTTCTAAAAAAAATTAATAGCTTTCTATTTGCAATCAGAGGAAGCCTATCTTGAGTGAAGCATCTACTTTACATTTAAAAATGAAAAGATTTTTTAAAAAATAAAAAATGTTCTGCATACAATAAATATTACTTAGGAGGAATAAGAAATCAGGTCTTGAATTAAATCTTTCTTATTCCAAGACTGGCTCACTAACATCTATACCATGGTTAAAGTCTCATTAATTGAATCTTCAAAGCCATATTATTCTAGGTGGCGGTGGTTTTCACTATGTTATTAATGTTGATAGCATGCATAACAGGTGGCTGGGTAGCTATCAATATAGACTATCTGAATGTAGGCAAACTAAACTGAATCCAGGGAAAGGCCGGGAGAAGTATCTGAAGGAATTGGGGAATGAGAAGAGCAGGTTTTGTCTCCCAATTGTCACTTTACTGTCTGTGTGTCTGGGGAGTCCCTGCTCACCTACAAAATGAAGAATAGATCCTCTCCAGAGTTTCTTTCAGTTCTAGATAATATGATCTCCAGTTTTAGGTTTAAAATTTGTGGTAGAGATGGATTTCTCAAGCTAACTCTTGTGGCAGTGGATAATTCTATTTAATTTGAGGCTCCTGGATTTGAGCACTGAGTAGAGAAGTCAAGTAAAAAAAATAATTGGGGGAACTAGATCCCACTTCTGATCCAGCAAAGCTTCTTTTTCTTTTTCCAATAAAGAATTTAGAGTTATCTAAGAGTCTTTTTGTTTATATAGGCAGACCAATATTCCTACTAGAAAGACTAGTTGGAGGGATTTGTAATAAAATATATAGCTTTTTTATAGACTTAAAAACTCATTTATGTATATTTTTAACATAAATAATTTACCTACCAAGCATATTCAAGATTTTCTACTATGTTTAATAGATATGACTTACTTTCGTTATTGGGTACTTTTGCCTTAATCTTTTCTTATTCTTCATGACCCCTTTTTCTGAGTTTTCTTATACTGAAGTGGTTTGCCATTTCCTTCTCCAGCTAATTTTGCAGATGAGGAAACTAAGGCAAACAGGGGTAAGTGACTTGCCCAGGGCCAAACAGCAAGTAAGTATCTGAAACTGGTTTTGAACTTAGGTCTCCCTGACTATAGACTCAGGGCTTTATCCATTGTGCCACTTATATTTTTTCATGATTTACCTAGTAAGCATATTACCTATGTCCTGTGCTGAAACCTCAAGGGGGGGGGGTCCCTTTTGAGTATAAGATAAAGTATAATCTTTTTAGTATGGCTCTTAACAACCTGGTTTAAGTCTCTTTTTCACTACTGCCTCACATGCCTTATGAAATCCAAGTGTATCTTGACCTATACTTTCTTGCCTTTTCTGCATTCACATAGGCTGCCTTCTTCCATTCCTGGAATGCATGCCCTATATATCTCTTCCTGTCAAGAACCTTGTTTTCCTTCAAAGCCTTGCTTAGGAGCCACATTCTCTCTTTTTTTTTTTTTTTTAAACCCTTGTACTTCGGTGTTTTGTCTCATAGGCGGAAGATTGGTAAGGGTGGGCAATGGGGGTCAAGTGACTTGCCCAGGGTCACACCACATTCTCTTTTGAAGTCTTTCCAAATTCCTCTCTCCAAGCTGAAAGTCACCTTATTGGCAGTATAAAGAGTCAGGAAGATCTAGGTTGACATCCTACCACAAACTGGCTCTGAGACGCTGGACAAATTATTTAACTTCTCCAAACCTTAGTTTTATTATCTTCAAAATGATGATAATAGTACCTATCTCATAGGTTGTTGTGAAACTCAAATGAGATAATATAAGTGAAATATGTGGAGACCTCATTCTCTATCCATCTCTCTCTGCCTCTCAATATCTATCTAGCTATCATCTATAACATGTTATATTAATATAAAATTATCAATAACAATTATTCAATGATGTTATTTATATAATAATCATAGAATATAAAATTAATAACATACTATGATAGTAATATACTGTCAATATAGTATTGGCATGCTATATATTAATAATATATTATTATTATATGTGATCTATATGAAATAATGCTCTGAGGTCTATAGATAATTCACTTATATTATTTCATGTGAGTCTCACAACAGCCTTGTGAGATAGGTACTATTATCATTGTTGTTTTTTTTAAACTATTATCTTCTGCATTAGAATCATTACTCTGTATTAGTTCCAAGGTAGAAGAGTGGTAAGAGTTGGGCAATGGGAGGTTAAGTGACTTACCCAGGGTCACACAGCTGGGAAGTATCTGAGGCCTGATTAGAACCCAGGACCTTCTGTCTCTAGATCTAGCTCTGAATCCACTGAGATACCCAGCTGCCCCTTATCATCTTTTAAATATTATATTTAATTTCTATTAAATTACTCACTATTGAACATAATAATAGTAATAGTTAAGACTGTTTTATCCTTCCACAAAATTTCTCATACCACATTGGTTCTTTCCTTTGTCCTTATTGCATTATTGGATCATAAATTTTGACATAGAAGAATCTCAGAACTCATTTAGTCCAACCCTTGTATTTTATAGATGAGGAAACTGAGGCCCAAAGAGATAAAGAAATATTTCCAAGGTCATTTGGGTAGTCAGTTATAGCGCTAGGATTTGAACCAGTGTGTTCTCTGATTCTAAATTCGGTGTTATTCCCAGTGTATCTTCCTGCCTCTCTTATCTTTTAATATTACTTATTAATATAGTTGATGTTGTTAAAATCTTAGTGAATTGATACATTTGGGATATGCTATATATTTTGTATCAGTTCATGCCGATACAAAGTTTAGAAAGGCATAATTATCTATAATATTCAACTCTGCCAGGTGTTGATCATATAAATGTGTGATACACGTTTTGCTCTCAGGGAGTTTACTACTCTTAAGTATAAGGGATAAGCACACAAATCATTATGATAGAAAGGAAAGAGGTATTAATGTATAGGAGAGATCTAGGCAGAGTATTATTTCCTTATAACCCCTTGCATTTGAAGTGAGGAGAAAGCATTTTTTTTGGAAGGAAAATGGAACTTAGGAAAGGCATCATAGATAAGGTGGAATTTGAGTCAGCCCTTGAAAGTAGGAAGGACTTATTATAATGACCCTGCCATAAGCTATATTTTCTTTGAGATAGACCTATGTCATTCCCCATCTTTATTTCTCTAGATCTTAGCATAGATCATTGAGCATTTTGAGTTAGACTCTAAGTACGACATTATCTTCTGTTCCACCTCAAGACCTAGATATATGAAGATTCATTGACTCAAATAGAGCCTGAAGTCAGGAGACTTGTTATGTGACTTTGGGCAAGTCACTTAAAAAATTACTCTTCCTCAATTTCCCAAACTGTAAAATAAGGATGATAACAATAACATCTACCTCCTGTGGTGGCTGTGAAAATCAAATAAGATAAATTTTGGAAAAGACTTAGCATAATACCTGGCATATGTTAGGCACTTAATGAATATTTGTTTGTTTCCTCCCTCCCTCCCTCTTTCTTTTCCTTGCTTCCTTGCTTCCTTGCTTCCTTGCTTCCTTGCTTCCTTGCTTCCTTGCTTCCTTGCTTCCTTGCTTCCTTGCTTCCTTCCTTCTTTCCTTCCTTCTTTCCTTCCTTCTTTCCTTCCTTCCTTTCTACCCTCCCTTCCTTCCTATTTGCTTGCCACTGAGGTTACTATACTAGCACTTATAGGGAACAGAAAGTTGAGTTTAGCATCAGTAAGACCTCAGTTAATATTACTCCTAATAGCTACTTGCTTTCTGATCCTGGACAATCCACTTAAATTCTCCATGCCTCTGGAAATTCTTTAGGATTTGTCTACCAAGTCATAGAGAGGTTTTGATCAGCATTATTTAGAAATGCTATTCCCATAGCAGGAGTTCCCTATACTAATGATTGCCCAGATCTTCCTCACCTTTGGTATTTGAAGAGATTTTATACAGTATTTCAGAGAGAGTTTAACCTGTTTCCTCTTATTGATGAGAAGACTTTCTGCAAGGGGTGGAGGAAAAAACATTTTTTCTTGGGTATGAGTGCTAATAGGTTCTCCTGTGTTCAGAGTGCATTCACTACATATACCTTGAAAAAGAATTACTTGAAATACTAAACCCCTTCTGTTTATTCCATCATGTTTCACTATCAGTGGCCACACATTTCAGTATAATCTGAAAAATTTGAAGCATTTGAAGAGATGTCATATGGAAGAATTGTTAGACTTGTTCTGTTTGGCTGAAAGGGCAGAGTTTGAAGTAGAGGGGCAAGATTCATAAAGACAGATCATGGCTGGATTAGAGCTGTTCAAAACTGGAATGAGTTTCCTTAAAAGGCAATGCATTTCCCATTCATGTGGGTGTAATGGGGGTAATTTGAGGAAAGGTGTGTGGTATAAGGGAATTTGAAAGGAGGTTGTCAGAGACTTGCTAAGTGAGTAATCTAGGTTACAGGTAGGCTGGGATTAAGGAGATTCAGGATATAATAGGACTGAAGTCAGGAGTATAACACAGAAGGGAAACAGAAATCTTCAGGGAGAGGAGAAATTAAACTAAACAGACAAACAGCAGGCTTTACAGACTGGGACTTAGACTCAAACACAGGCTGAGGGAAATAGGCTAAACTGAAATTAACAAACAGGGTTTAGATAATTTCACAGGAAGGGACTTGTTTTGAATTTACACCTTCCTTCAAGATGGATACCCCGGCTTCCTTTCAAACCCAGAGTATGTTGGTTCTTTCCCTCTTTTTCCCTCTCTTAATAACTAACAGACAAATTATACTAATAGGTCTGTTGAAACACAAAAGGGTTTATTATCTTTAAAGGAAGATTTGTTGGGAAAGTGGATCAAAGGAAAGCCCTAACAGTTGTCTCAGGAACCTCAGGTGGGGGAAGGGAGGCAAAGATGGAATCTGAGTAAGGACCAGCCTTTAACTCAACTTACAAAATAAATGATGACTGACTAGTTTCTTTATATCTAATATTGTCAAATAACAATTAACCCTTCACAGATTTGAACTCCTCTCTAATTACTCTCCTTATTAACTCCACAGACATATAAGGTAAGGGAGGGAAGGTAGGAAATAATATTAGGGAAGGAAGATATAAAGGGTTTATCCAAAATAACAATTTCTTAAGTAAATATTTCAAAGCTAGGCTAAATTTCAATACTACAGATAGGTAAGGAAGCAGCTCAGTTGGTTAGACAACCTCTCTCCACAGGAGACTCAAACCAACTGCCTATTTCCCTCAAGATTCCAAACTCCTAACTGCTTTAGAACTCAGCCAAAGCTTGAAAAAACTATATGACCCCCTCTCTCTATACTACAAATGCCCCTTTTCTTTTCAAAATGTGCAACTAGCACCATTTTAATACTTACTAAAGTCTAAGGGATTACTACTCTTATACTAAGCTAAATTCTTACTAAGCTCTTATCCCTAACTAAGTTTGCAAAATAATAAAAGGTTGCTATCTCCTAAACTATGCTACCACTAAACTAAGCTAAAACTAAGACGGGTTAAGGTAAAACATAGGAGAGGAATGGGGATTTCAGTTTTTCAAAAAAAAACTTTGAACAGAAAGGAAAACAAATTACATTTTAAACATTCACACATATTCTTAAGGCTAATTTTTGCTAACTAGAACAAAGTAATGCATCCTATCTAGGCATCTACCTAATTTTATGAACTAATCAGATAATATTAACTAAGAAAGTTTTGCAAATATTTTTTGCAAATAAGCTTCTAAATTCTAGTTCTCTTGCTAAAGTTAGTGTATGAATAGGTTAGTACACTTATGCCTATGTTAGACATGTTAGTAATAATAAGAAAGCCTATATTTTTGTAAGTCTATTGGTTAAACCATAGACCTTTGCTATGTACAATATTTACAAAGAAAACTTTAGAAAATCTTTCCCTGTACTAACTTACTAAATTAACTAAACTGTCCCTGTGTGTTAGTAAAACTTATTGCTAATGGTTAGTAAGCAAAATTACATATGTACATGACATGTCAGGTGATTTGAGTAGAACGGTGTCTGTACCAAAAGGAAAATTGTGCTAAGGCAGACAAACTTCTCTCCTAAGTGTAAGTTTATGTTTCACATGTAGATGTGAAGTCAGAAAATGTTCTATGTGTTGTCTAGTATGACCTTTCTGTGTAATGAATTGTTACATACTTACTCCACCGGAATTCTTCTGCAAAGTGTATGTACTGTGTGGATGGAATCTAAAGTGTTGGATGCAGTGAGAATTCTGTTGGATGTAAGTTATGTTTTTCAAATACATGGGTCCAATGCTGTTCCGATGCTCCTCTTCACAGTGTGGTTTGTTGTCCCATACACCGATTGTGTATTTGATCACGGATGTTTTTTGTAGTCCTCAGGTTTGCTGTCCTTGTGATGATCTGCGAAGTCAGCAACGCCTCACTTGTGTCGTTTGATGTTACCCACGTGCTTGTCAACTTGCATGGAACTGATGTTCTGTTGTGTTGACTTGTGTCATTTGATGTACCCGCGCTTGTCAATTTGCACTGGAACTGATGTTCTGTTGTGTTGACTTGTGTCGTTTGATGTACCAGCGCTTGTCATCTTGCTCTGGAACTGATGTTCTGTTGTGTTGACTTGTGTCATTTGATGTACCAGCGCTTGTCAATTTGCACTGGAACTGATGTTCTGTTGTGTTGACTTGTGTCATTTGATGTACCCACGCTTGTCAATTTGCACTGGAACTGATGTTCTATTGTGTTGACTTGTGTCGTTTGATGTACCAGCGCTTGTCATCTTGCTCTGGAACTGATGTTCTGGTGTGTTGACTTGTGTCAGGAACAAAGTTCAAATGTCTATGAAACGTGATTAATCTTTTCTTCTTTTTGTTGTTGTTGTTGTTGTTTAATAAAGATAATTACAGATAACAAAAGAGTTCGTGATAAAGTCTTTTGTGCTTTCATTTATTTGTCTGTGTCAATGTCTAGGTCTTGGATTGATTGCAAATCAAATGTTGTGTCTTCTTCTGCCATTGATTCTTTTTCATTGTCATAATGGTTTACAGATGATTCTTCTAAGATGTAATTGCGATTGGGATAATCTTTTGAGTGTAAAATTTGGTGTAATATCTGATTGTTCAGTGGTTCTTGGTCTATTTGTGGTTCTGATTCATGCTCTGATTGTTGTTCTAATAGCTGCTCTGGTTCTATGGTCTCGTGTATAGGCTGTGGACTTTCTAAGGATTTATTTGATTGATTGGTTGGTGCTAATTGATCTTTTTGCTGTATAATAACTTGGTCTTGTGGTTGTTGTTGGGGCATGTCTTTTGCTGGCTTGACATGAGTACATGGAAGCAAGGATCAATTCTAAATAATCAATTTTTTTTTTTTTTTTTTTTTTTTTACAAATTGAAGTTATTATCAACCCAATATCGCGTATGGTCATTTGTATCTAAACCAGAACTTCCTTTAGCACCATTAGGCAAGTTCAGTTTAGAATCAAGATTACAGAAAGCAGGCTTAAAGAGCATTCTCTCATTGAGAGCTTGTAAGTCATTGTCATTATTGCAGATTCCATGTTGGCTTTCATTAAGGGCTTCAGAAATGGAAGTTTGATTTGATTTATCTTCCACTCTGTTCTTTAAAGAACTGTCAAATCTCAAATCAGCAATCTTTCCTTCAGTAGTCTCTGGGATTGTATGATAGTTAGATTGTGTTCCCTTCAACCCTTCGGGTACAACTACTGATTCAAAAGCTGACTGATGTTCCCTATTTTGCCCTACTGTTTTTGTGACTGACATTAGATGATTTTTGTTATCAATCACAGCAACAGTCTCATTGATGTTATGCTCAGCCACACTGATTGTAGAAGACAGCAACTGTTCCCTATCTCTTCCCCAAAGTTTAGGATGAAATTCTGTAGCTAAGGGGTTGAGAAAGGTAGATTTTGACTTTCCTACACTGCTGCTATCATCTCTTAAATCAGTGGGTCGTTTCTTTAAAATCAAGTTCTTGCCAACATCTAGACTTTTTTGCTCTTTAACCTCTAACTGTGACATTGTGTCTAAAGCAATTGAATGGGAAAGAACTGTTGCATCTAATTCCCCCGAGGTTACTGAAAGTGTTCCTTTCTGGAAACTTTGTAAATCCTTGACATAATGTTCTTTGCCCAAGTTGCCCCTTTGTTTTTGACTTGGAATAAAGAGAGGAATTTGAGGTTTTGATGTCTTTGAACAAGATTGCAAGCTTTTGTCAGTGCTTGTATGATCCTTATTCTTCTCATTCAATGTTTCTGTTATGGAATGAGAAAGCTGATCCCTTATATAATTATCCTCACTATTGCCATATATTTCTCTGCGCATCTGCATTATTTCTTCCCATTGTTGATTATCTACTGCAGCCATATCTTGATATTCTGTGTAGCTTGCTTTAAACACCTGTTTTGTTTTGCCCAGTTTTTCGATATTATTTTTCTCAAGCTACGCACTCTCACACCCAAATTATAATGATTAGATCTTTTTAAATTAGGAACCTCCATTCGTAGTGACTTTGGCTTTGTTCCCATTTGTATATCTCTCTCCATATCATCTAACGAAGGTGTTTGACTGTACTTTTTGCATGTGTGATTACAGCAAGTATCCTCATGTTTTTCTTCATAAAGCCTTTTTGATTCATTATTCCTAGCCCATTTTGAATTATAAAATGTCTTTCTATTATCTCTTTGATTATTGGGTTTTGAAAAATCTATTTGTTGCTTATATCTACAAAAACGAAACCAAGTCATCAGGATGGAGAGAAGATTCCTGCTCAGGTATAGGTCAGACTCAATGATCCTTCTGAGGCAACAATTAATACTTGTGACATGATTCTTTCCTTTGGGTGGAGGTTGAGGGGCAACTTTTGTGCAGAGGCAAAGGAGACCTTACTCTTCTAAGGAAAATTCCTTATAATCTTCCAGATACAAAAGGGAAGAGTTAGGTGACATGCCTAATGGATGAATACCAATGAGGTTATTAAGTCAATGCTGATATTATCTCTGAGTCAGAGGAATCAGATATTTCCATGTTTGAATAGATCAGCTGCAATGAGAACTAAAGGAAATATTGTTCTCTGAGCCAATAAAATTAATTTTATTTGTATAAGCTGTCCCTTTCCCTTTTTAATCAGTTCTGCTATTTAGATGGCAAAAATATATAATCTTAGAGACTCATTTGACTGCTTTAATTTTTCAGGTTTTAAGAATATTTTGTTGTTTTTTAAATGAATGCCCTGGGGGGTGGGGTGGAAGGACGATTCAGCTAGGTGACATAGTCAATAAAGCCCTGGGCCTGGAGTCAGGGGGACTCCTATTCCTGAGTTCAAATCTCAGACTCTTACTATTTGACCCTGGGCCAGTCACTTAATTCTGTTTGCCTCAATTTCCTCATTTGTGAAACAAATTGGAAATAGCCTCAGTTTCCTCATTTGTAAACCAAGTTGGAAATAGCAGACCACTCTAGTATCTTTGCAAGAAAACCCCAAATGGGGTCATGAGGAGTCATACATAACTAAAATATCTGAATAACAATTTTTTAAATCATGATTAATGTAAAAAAGCCTGAAGAACACAGTATCAAAATACCAATATGAAATGATGCAAAATGAGATTAACAGAACCAGAATTATATATGTAGTGTGTTCATTAAACACAAGTTGTTTAGCCATTCCATAATTGATGCACATTTACTTTATTTCCAGTTCTTTGCTGCCCCCCAAATCCTGCTAAAATACTTTGGAGTATCCATGAATTTTTGTTTCAGAGAATTAAAAAAATTAATGATTTTTTACAACTCTCAATAAGAGATAAGGAAACTGAAGCGAATATTCTTCAATTCAAGGCAGACTAACTCTGTGTGTGTGTGTGTGTGTGTGTGTGTGTGTGTGTTTTGACAGATATTGAAAATGTCAAGCCAATGAACTTTGGAGCCATCATCATTAATATTTATATTTGTTCTGGCACTTTAACCAGAATATTCAGAAGAAAAGATTATGTAATTTGTAAGGAAGAAATTTGATATATTTTTCTATTCTCTTTCCTCTTCTAGTAGTTCATGGATAGGCACCTAGTAGATGCATACAGATTATCCATTGGTTCCGTCTGTCTTTCTTATTCTAATCTGTCTCCTATGCAGCTTCTCTTCAGCTTCCATAGACTCAGTATTATGTTAATTTGTACTTTTTGTTTCTTTGTAAATATATTTCCAGGTGTTCATGTGAAGGACTTTTCTCTCCATAAAGAGTGTAAACCCCCTGAAGGCAGGGACTATGTCTTCTTTTTCTTTTGTGCTTCTCATTCCTTTCCAAATGGTATGTACTCTATAGATCTGAATGACTTAAAAGACCTAGAATAGCCCCATGGCAAGCCTTTTCTGAGCCTTTGAAAGCACCTTTTAGGAACTGTATGCCAGTTTCTTCCAAATGCTAATCCTGAGATCCATATTTCCATTCTTTCCCCTTTTAAGATCCATGTTTGTCTCCTCTACCTGCATTCCATGTAGACCTATATGGGAAGGATGACTGCCTTTTGGCAAACAAATCAACATGCATTTTTCCAGTGAGTCCTATATTTCAACAGCATGTAATGTTATCTTCCCCCAGATTTTTTCTATTCCCACTCTCCATTATATGTCTTCCCAATCCAGCTCCTGTATCTTACTGCCTGGGAAGGAATTCAGTCTCCCCCTTCTGTACTGGTGCCTCATGGATTTTCTTTCTCAACACTAGCCCAATTTTATTAGTCATATATTTATTTTCTGATATACTTTTCTTTTTCCTAGCTCCTCATTTGTTATGTGCATCAGCCTTTTCACAGCTCAGTGCACTTTTTCATTGCCTTTTGAGTTATACTTATTCAGACAATGGCTTAAAGCTATACAGATAGATAGAAAAAAAATCCTGCTGGAAGGGACACCATTTTTAAAAGCATTCTATGTTATTTTTAGGATAGCAAAGAAAAAAAACTCCACAAATTAGAGATGATTGTAGACTACTTTTGGAGGGAAAAAAAAGAAAGGGAAAAATGTCCAAAATCAATGAATCGTGTATTTGTCTGTTCTCTCATTTCTATAAATCATTACAAAATGTTTTTTGTACATATCAAATTAATGTATCCACAGTGAAAACCCAAGAAACACTTAGTATAGGCTGTTACAGATTTTCCTTGATTTGTTTTTTATAGCAGACACATCATCATGATTAAACACCTAAATGAAAGGTATAGAGAAAATCTGATCCTGATTTTTATCGTTTTGAAAAACAATAAAGGAAGTTGATTTAATTGAATAAGATGAGTACTTGAAGCTTGTCCACAGGGAAATTGTGTGGAAATACATAAAAATTATGCAGTATTCCTAGAGACGTGACAGTGGAGGTAAGTTGTTCATTGATATGCTATGTTGACTCCAAGTGCAGTATAACAGTAAGGAATATATGTTCACCTAAAGTCTGGGGCACTGAAGCCAACATCATGGCAGTGGGAGCATAATATTTGCCTTCCTAGATTTCTAGTGGTTGTGACATTTGTGCACAGCTGTCTAAATGTATCATTTCAAGCTTTGTCAAACACCCTATCACTTGGAAGCAGGTGGCGGCTCCTCAACCCTCTCTCATTCTCCAATCAAAATTTATGACTTTACCTTTTCTGCTGGGGCCTGGGATTAGGTGATATGCAATAATTCCTCCCTTTTCTCTGTCCCCAGGAACCTCTTATTGCTGCCCAGCATTTGTTAAAACAATCTGTGAATGCCATTTTTTGCAATTCAATCCTAGGGGGCTCTGTTGTTCTTTGGATCATGGCTCAAGTTTTTTCAAAGAGCCTTGTGGATGATGCTTTCCAGGTTTCTGAGTTGCCTTAGGAATAACACGGACTCCTAAGTCTTTAGTCATGACATTATGGCACCTAATAGAGATTTAGAGTTAAATCGTAGGCCTATCCAGAGGCATCTCTTGTTAGTAGGATCTTTGCAACTTAGGTGCTTGAATAACGTTACTGGAGAGTAGAGAATAGAAAGGAATCTATCTATGAGAAGTCCAAACATTTTGCTAACTTTAACTTGTAAATAGTAAATCTTAGTGATTTAGTGCTAGAAAGTACCATAGAGATCATGTAGTCCAACAGTCCAACACTGACATTTTATGGACGAGAAAACTGGATCCCAGAGAAATGAAGTTATTTGTCTAAGGTAACACAGGTAATAAATGCTAGAGTCAGGATTCAATTTTTCAGAATTCAAATAGAATATTTAACTAAAAAATTTGTTTGCTGTTCTTAAGTTGACATATCAACAGTCAAACATGAAGCTGTGAACCTTTGTTATATACAGCTCTTTTAGAGTATGTAACAAATACAATACATTTGTTCCAAAGGTACCCTACTTGTCTTCTTCATCTGAATTTCCTTCTGTACTCTTCTTTTTTCTGTTTCATATGATGCTATTCTATTTCCATTTTTGTTAATGTGATCATTTTTTTTAACGTTCTTTGGTTGTTTCACTTGTGTCTGACTCTTTGTGACTCCATTTGGAGTTTTCGTGGCAAAGATAGTGAAATGATTTGGCATTTCTTTCTAAAGCCCATTTTACAGATGAAGAAATTGAAGTAAACAGTTTAGTGAGCTGCCCAGTGTCACACAGCTAGTGTCTCAGGCCTAATTTGAACTAAGGTTTTCTTGACTCTGGGCCCTCACTCTATCCCCTGAGCCACCTAGCTGTCCTTTACATGTATATTTTGATATACATTTCTCTTATTTTTAGTGATTTCAAGCATTTTTTCAATATGATTATTTATAGCTTACATTTATTCTTTGGAAAACAACCAGTTCATGTCCTTTGAACATTTATCTCTTGAGAAATAAAGTTTTGAACCCATTTAAACCAACTCCTTATGTATTTTAGTTGTGAGATCTTTATTAGAAAACTTGTTGCACCTATTTAACATGAAGTAACTGTTCTCCCAATTTTAATTACACTGATTTCTGTATTAAACCTTTTCAATTTAATATAATTGAACAGTGGTTTTTTTTTTTTTTTTACTTTTCACAAGGACATACTTTTTACAAAAGTATCTCCTTACTGATCCTCCAATTTATTTATGATTTGATCTCTATTATCAAGGTCATGTAAATGTTTGGAGCTTATTGTGGCTCATGATGTGAAATTATGGTCCAAACCAGGAATTCTTGATCTTTTTGAGTCACTAAGTTCTAGTTTCTTGAAGCATGCAGAAAAAGTAGCAAGGGATAGGCAATTGAGGTTAAGTGACTCACCCAGGGTCACACAGCTAGGGAGTACCTGGGGCAACATTGAAACCAGAACCTTTTGTCTCCAGGCCTGACTTTCTATTCACAGTGCCACCTTGCTGCCCCCCACCCAATAATGTTTTAAAATATAAACATAAGTACAAAGCTAAATTTTAGTTAGAGGGTAATAAAAATAAGGATATAATCTTTTAAAATCTTTGTCCTTTTCAAGTTCATAAGTTGCCTGACATTTATCCCCCAAATTTGGCAATTCTTGGATTCCAAGTTGATAATGCTTTGATAACACCAATTTCTCCCAGATCGAATCATTGTCTCACTATTTAGGGTATTTTGTTTATCGAATATTCTGTTCCTATAATTGTTATCTTCTAGGTCTTATAACCTGACCTGTTGCTTTGATCAACTTTTCTATTTTTTAAACAGTTCTACTTAAGTTTGGGTGATTATTTCTTTGTAAATATAGTTGAGATCTTATGTTGTTAAGACCCCTCTTTCTCTCTCTTTTTTCATTATTTCTTTCTATATCTTTTTGTTATTTCAGATGAATTTTATTTTCCTTCCTCACTCCCAACCCCCACTTTCTCTAAGATTTCACTCTGGAACCTTGATTGGTACTAAATAAGTGAATTAAATTTGGTAGGATTGTTATTTTTGTTTTATTGGCGTGGCCTAACTATAAGCACTCAATCTCCAATTATTTAGACCTATCTTTATTTCTGTAAAGAGTATTTTGTAGCTATATTCATATATTTTCTATGTGTGCTTTGGCAGATGGACTACTAAATATTCTGTATTTTAAAGTTAATTTCTTTTTCAGTCTCTTAGCATTTTAACCTTTGTTTAAAACAGTTCTTGCATTTAAAGAGTCTGAAAGTATTATTTTTCTTATTGCAAATGGGATTTTGTAAATGTACTGACTTTTTTTTTAGTTGCCCTCAGTCTAGTTTCTTCATAAATAGTTTTCCCAAAAGTACTTTTTATAATATTTACAAAACTCTTCAGCAATACTGTTAACAGTAATACTTCAAATATAATAACTTAAGAAGTATGTTGACAAAGGAAAATTCAATACCTCAATTCTGAGTCATTACTCTTGGGAATCAGAGTATGTGCTCCACAGTATTTATTGTTACTAAGGTTGCTAAGATTTTATATCATCATAGAAATCCTTATCAGAATATTTAATCTATATTAATTCATATTTCTATTTACATGATAAATACAAAACTTAGAGATAATAAGCTAATTATGCTTGATCATTTTTCAAAAAAATTATTCGACTACTCAGTTCAGTACTTTGGCTACTCTTAAAAAACTGAAAGTTTCCTCAATTTATTTCAGTCAATTGAATATTTTCTCATGAATATTTTTCATATGTTTTAGAAAAAATACTTTTTGATGTGTTTTGCAGACTTAGGACCAACAAAAAGTTATTTCGAATAACACAAATACAAAATGTATGGAAACACTTGAATAGAGCTACATGTTTGCTGAAAGATTTCAAGCCTCTGCTTTCTTTTTCTTTTCTTTTTTTTTGCTAGATTTAGTGTATAATTAGAGACAGATTGATGAAATCATTGGAGAGCTGACCTCAGAGTTAGAAGGGCCTGGGTTTAATTCTTGCCCTGTCAATGCTGGCTTTATGACCCTGGCAAAGTTAGTTAATCCCTCAGTGCCCCAGATAAACATTTAAGATTGAAAGCTACTGATCAATTGATGCATATGCAATGGTATAGTTTCTTCACTGAAAGCACCCTCTATTAATGAAATCATAGGTCTAGAGTCAGGAAGACTCATCTTCCTGAGTTCCAATCTGACCTTAGACGCTAGCTGTGTGACCCTGGGCAAATCACTTAACCCTGTTTTCCTTCCTTTCCTCATCTGTAAAATGAGCTGGAGAAGGAAATGGCAAAACACTACAGTATCTTTCCCAAGAAAACCCCAAGGGGGCAGCTCAGTGGATTGAGAGCCAGACCTAGAGATGGGAGGTCCTAGCTTCAAATCTGGCCTCAGATACTTCCCCGCTTTGTGACCCTGGGCAAGTCACTTAAACCCCATGCTTAGCCCCTACCACTCTTCTGCCTTGGAGCCAATACACAGTATTGACTGCAAGATGGAAGGTAAGGGTTTAAAAAAAAAAACAAAAAAACCCAAATAAGGTCATGAAAGAGTCAGAGATGAGTGGTACAATTAAAAAAAAAACCACAAGTGTTTTCTTGGGAAAAGAAGAGCTTGCATGATAGATTGCAATATGATAATTCACAAGACATTTTTTGCACTTAATTTATAGGTAACTTCGAACTATTCTCGGAAGTATTCAGACAATTGCCACACTTAAGTACTCTAAAATCAACTTTTGCTTTATTTGTCACCAAGCAATGCTATTCCTTTGATGCCACATCTATCTGACTTACCCTTTGAGGAGGTGAAAGGAAAGAGAGCTAAACTATGTTGCCCAACTTGCTACCAGATCCTATCCTTACTTAAGTCAAGTTTTTCCTTACTTAAGTCAAAAAACCCCATCTATATTTGTTTTAAGATTTAAAGATTTAAAGAAACAAATGCTCACGGAGCTAAAAATTGCATTGTCTTATTCTACCAGCAACTAAATCTTGTTTCAATGAATGTTATCGCAAGTAGGAAACTAATACTAAAAGAAATCTTGCTAGACAGGTTCAATAGAAACTGGGACTTTTTTTGTGTATGTTTTTAAAATAAACTCACAAAAATCACAGAGTTGAAATAGATCTGAGCAAGTTTAACCTCTACTTGACCAGGAACACCCTTTATAAAGTCCCTGACTCAATAGTCATCCAAAGTCCAATTGAAAGCTTCCAGTGGAGAAGAAGCCTACCACTTATTGAAGCATTTTGGTTTTGAACAGGTTTTATTATAAGGAAAATTTTTGTTTCATTAAACTTGAATCTTTGTCTCTGCATTTCTTTCTTTATCTCTCACTCTCTGCATCTGCTGTTCACTACACTTGGTTTTATTCCTTGAGGCCAAGGAGAAGACAAATTCATAGCTCCATCAACAGTATTTTAGTGTACTTATCTTTACATAGGCTTTCTAAAATACTCTTTTTATTTTTTTGTTATTTCTGACATTTTGCTAGGTAATAAAAATTTCCTTGCTGGTGAGTTAAGAGTTTTGATTTACTTATAATTTTATTGAATTGGATTCATCTTTCCTATGGTTGTTAATAGTTTTCAGCTCTTTAGAGAACTACTTATTTATATCTTTTGGATAAGTGTATCCATTAGAGAATGGATTTTGGTCTTATATCCTTATACTGATTCCAGATTTTGGAGATGGACTCTTGTAATAAAACATTTAAATCATTATATTTTCCCAGTCTGTGCTCCTTATTGCAGCTGCCTTGATTTTGCTTGTGTAAAAAAGCTTTTCCATTTCATGTAATCAAAATTTATTTTCTTCTTTTATGATCTATTCTGTTACTTTTTTTGCCAAGAATTCTCCCTCAAGCCATAGTCCTAAAGGGAATCTACTCTTGCTTTCTTCCTATTTGTTTAATGTTATGACCTTTTGTATTTAGTTTGAATATCATTTTTGAGCTTACTGTGATATGGTGTAAGGTCTTGGTCTAAACTTAATTTCCTCAAACTGCTTTCTAATTTTTTAGTAGTTATTTTTAAAAAAAGAAAGAGTTTTTATTTAAACTTAAAATTTCTAATAATTTTAAGTTTTCAAGTTTATTAAATGCCATATTATTATATTTAATAATTTTTATTCTTGTTTATCTAGTCTATACCACCACTATACTTTTTAAAATTAATAGTTGGATCAGCATGGCACTAAATATGTAAATTAATTTAGGTGGCATCTTTTAATAGTTATATTAGCATATCCTAACCATGAATAATGAATATTCTTCTAATTATTTAAATAATTATTCTTTTCAAAAGATTTTGTTACTATGTAGGTAAGTATTGTGTGTTTGGGGATATAGGCTTCCAGATATTATACACATTTTACACTATTTTAGTTGGGTTTCCTTATCACAATTTCTCCCTTAATTTTGTTAATGTATAGAATTGTTAACTATTTTTGTAGGCCAAATTTTTATAATATTGTTTTACTAATTATATTAATCACCTCAGTTAGTTTATTTGCTGATGATCTTTAGTTTCCCAAGTAAACATTGTCATTTGCAAATATGGATTCTTTTATCTTTTCTAAATTCTCTATTTTTAAACTTTTAGAATTTTATGTAATATAGAAAAGGGCAAGATATTTTTACTTTATTTTTATATTTATTGGGAGAATTACTAATGTTTCTCCATTGCAAATAATGTTTACTTTCATGTTTAGATATATACTTTCCCCATTAAAAATGACTTTCCAATGCCTATTAGCATATGTGAATCTATGTTAATATTCTTTTTTAAGGCTAAGAAACCTGTTTGTCCAAATTAATAGCAAAGCAGAAATCAGAGAAATTATCTGGTGGAGAATACATACTAGAAAGTACATAGTGAAGGAGTCTCCCGTCAAGAGCAAGAATCCAAGATAGACAAATAACGGAGAAATAGTTAATACAAAAAGTCATTTACGAATAGAGAAGTGGTGAAATGATATAAATGGTTCCCAAAGCAAGAATTGCAGATTATTAATAACCATATGAAAGAATATTCCAAACCATGAAAATAATGAGAAAAATATAATATGAGAAAATATAATTCAAAACAACCTTGAGATTTCACACCAGAAAAATCCAAACTGGCAAAGGCAAAGTAATGAATTGTTGGTGTCCAGTAACTTATCATAATCATCCCAGAAAGTAATTTGAAATTATCCAAATAAAGCTAAAGTGGCTAAAATGTTCATACTTTTTGACAGAGTCCATGCAAAACACATATCCCAAGGAGATTATTGAAAAAAAAAAATAAGGAAAGAGCTCTGTATGTGCCAAAACTGTACAGCAGCCGTGGATTGGGAAATGGCTAAACAAATTCCAGTTATGATACTGGAAGAGTACTGTGTTATAAGATATACAAAGTTTTATGGAAAAGTTTTCCAAATCACTTTTAGAATTGATCAAAGTAAAGAAACAGAATCACAAAAACAATATACATAATGACTATACAATATAAATGGAAAAAATAAACACCAAATAATAAAAAAGAATGCTGTGAAATTATAAAGAAACCAGCTGAGCTCCAAAGAATAGTTTGAAAAGGTATCTCTCCTCACTCTTTTGGAGAGATGGGAAGATTGAGGATGTTGAACAATGCATATCATTTCAAGGTTTTAAAAAATGTTTTTATCATTTTTGCTAAACTTTTTTTTCCTTCTTCCTCTTACCTAAAAATATTTTTTTTTATTATAAGGAATGGCTCTCCAGGATGAAGGAGGCAGAGGAGTACAGTAGAAAATCTAAATGGTATAAAACCAAAAGATATTAATTTTTATAAAATTTATATTAAAAATTGTAGGAAAATTGTCAGCACTTTATACTTAGTTACATGTTAGTAAAACAAAGTTTTTAAAAGGAATAATTACTCACAAAATATAATACTCCTATTAACAGAACATGAAATATAAATTTCAAACAACCCATTCACAGAAAATGAATCTGGACAAGTGACAAAGGAATTACCAGTGAATCATGGAAGCCCTGGCCAAATGATTTTGCAGGTGAAGAAATTCCTATACTCTCAAATTAATCTAAACTTCAAAAAATCTTAAAGAGAAATGAGCCCTCAGTTTTATACTACTCCTACCTCATGGGACTGATCTGAAGGAAGTAATTTGTAAAGCTTGAAGCATTATAGAAATGGAAATTATTATTTTTGTTGTTAGAATCCAACTGGTACAGTTCTGACTTAGTCATTGAGGGCAACTATGTCCTGTTAGGGTGAAGGGAAGATAGATAGGATGATAGGTAGAAAGGTAGGATGGAAGGGAAGGAGGAAGGATGGATGAAAGAAAGGAGAGAAGGTAGAGGAAGGGAAAGGAAGGTAGTGGTCCCCAGGCCCCACAGGGGGAAATTGACCAGAGTCCTTCTGGGCTCAAATAAAAGATCAGAGAGTAATTTAGGGTTTAGAATAGCTAGGTTTTATTTAAATTAGGAAAGGGAAAGGTTAGATAGGGAAAGAGGGTAGAGAGAGCCCAGGATCAGAGAGCCTTGAGAGTGTCAGCTAGCCTCCAGGCTGGAGAGAGCAGAGAGGGAGATGGAAAAGATGACAAACTTTCTCTTTTATACTTTCTCCAACACCTCCCACAAAGGAAGTGGGAGGAGTCCTGGGAAGTTGGGAAGTTGTAGCAGGGAGTCCTAGGAGATGTAGTCTCCCAGGGCTTACAATAATTTCAAATGACACAGTCCTCTCCTTTAATTTTCTTATCTGGACTTTTTATCTTTCTCTATCACAAATCCAAAGATAGAAGGCTAAAATTCCTTTTCTTCTTGTTTTTTCTTCTCATTTTACTACCATTTCCTCTTTGTTGGCCCAAATCAAGTCCAGTAATGACTTAAATGGCCTAATGCAAAGTGAAGTATGCAGAACCAGAAGAACATTGTACATAGTGACAGCAATATTTCTAGATGAACAATGTGAATGATCAAGTTATTCTCAGTTAATTCAGTGATCCAAGACAGTCCCAGAGACTCATGATGAAAAATGCTATCTTTCTTCTCCTTTTGTTAACTTGAGATCTTTTCCACAAAACAACTAATATAGAAAAATATTTTACCTGATTAGACATTTAAAATCTATATTAGATTGTTTACTGCCTCAGGGAAGAGGGAGGAAAAGAGAGAGGACAAAGGAAGGTCAGAAGAAGAGAGAATTTGGAACTCAAAAAATTGATTGTTAAAAATTATTTTCACATGTAATTGGGGGAAAATAAAATATTTTCAAATAGAAAAAAGAATTAAGTCAATAGCAAATTCTTCAGCCTTTTGACAGATTAAATTATCACTAAGGAAGGCACATTTTTTTTTAAACCCTTGTACTTCGGTGTATTGTCTCATAGGTGGAAGATTGGTAAGGGTGGGCAATGGGGGTCAAGTGACTTGCCCAGGGTCACACAGCTGGGAAGTGGCTGAGGCCGGGTTTGAACCTAGGACCTCCTGTCTCTAGGCCTGACTCTCACTCCACTGAGCTACCCAGCTGCCCCAGGAAGGCACATTTTTAAGAGCACATTCTAGGTCATGGAAACACTTCTTACTTCTCTATCATGTTTCCTGTCCTGGAGTTTATATTATTCTCTCATGACAATTTTCCTCCTTTTTCCTTTTTTGATCTTCAGTCCAGTACTCTGTACCTTGTTTCCCCCTTGGATACCTAGATTTTCTTATTTAAGTCTATAGTATATGCAGTATAGTTTATTCCTTCCCTCTTCCACCTTTCTATTCTCTTTCTTGTCCATAAGACATATACTGGGTTAGACCATGATAAAGACTCCTATTATCATTCATTTCTAGGTAGTTAAATATACTTCCTTGTATTGGGGCTGGGGAAGGAAATGTGCATTTATTAGGTACCTACTATTTGCCAAGTACTATGCTAAAGCATTTTACAAATATGATCTCATTCTATTACTATTTAAACCACTAATTCATCTTGTTTATTACTCACATGTTGTGCTAAGTTAGTGGAAATATTTGGGACATTAGTTTCATTGTTGGCTCTTTGGATTTTCTTTACTATGAATCACTGAGTATGTTGCTTCCTATGGATTCTAGCTTGGTAGATTTACATAGACAGATCCCTTACCCATTTACCCATTCTTGTCAGTTTAATGCCCCCTTAATCAGATTCAAAGGAGTCCAAGCAAATATATTTTTTATAACACTTTATTTCTAGGCAAGAATTCATCTTACTATGTTTTCAACTGTGATCCAGAGACATGTTGGACCACTTTATCTAGTTTGCTCTCTCTTCTAGACCTATTTCTTGAAGGTTTAACACTTGTAGTTGCTATATATTTATTAGACTTATTTTGGTTAACTTGAGGCATTTCTAGTTTACATTTTTCAATCTTGTCTTTTTTTTTCTTGTTTTTTTTTTCTTTTTTCCTCAGTTGAATTCTTATTATACCCACCTCCCTCTGGATTTTTATTTATGTATTAGAGGGTCTTAGCAGGGATTGTAGCAGAGTCTGGACAAATTCCTTTGTGGAGGTAGGTAATATAGTTGGAAGAGTGCTGATTTAGAATCAGAGGAATTGGGTTCATATTCCCAGTCTATCACTTCCTAGAAATTTGACCTTCAACTTTCTGAACCTCAGTTTCCCCAGTTATAAAATGAAGAAGCTAGACTTTAAGATAACCTCAAAAGTCCTTCTGTCTTTAAACCTGAATATTATATCAGGCTCTCACCATATCTCACCAGAGCTATTGCAGTTCCCTTCTACTTAATCTTTCTGCTTCAAATCTCACAGAGTTAATTAGGGATAGTTGGTACAAAAACATGGAGATAGGAGATGTACTGTCATGTGTGAGGAACAACAAGGTCAGCATGGCTAAATTGTAGAGTCTCTGGAAGCTAAGAAATTTATATCTGATGACTGAAAGTAATAGAGAACAACTGATGTTTATTAAATTAGGGGCAGGGGAGGTGTATGTGACATTGTCAGACCTACTATGAATTATTTTGGTTTAAAAAATATGTACAAATTTTCTCAATTTCACATAAAATTTTTTTAACATTTGCTTTTCAAAATTTTTGAGTCCCAAATTCTCTCTGTCTCTCCAAACCCCCTTTATGAGATGGCAAACAATTTGATATAGGTTACACATGTGCAATCATGCAAAATATATTTCCACATTAGTCATATTGTGAAGGAAAACACAGGTTAAAAAATGTTTGAATCTGTATTCAGACTCCATCAGTTTTTCTATGGAAATGCAGAATATATTTTTTAACATGAATTCTTTGGAATTGTCTTAGATATTGCTGAAAGTAGTTAAATCTTTAAAAGTTGCTCATTGTACAATATTGCAATTATTGTGTACAGTGTTCTTCTGGTTCTTTTTGTTTACTATACTTTATATCAGTTCATGTAAGTCTTTCCAGGTTTTTCTTGAAAGTAAGTTTTCTTTTTAACACAGTAGTATTCCATTACAACCAGAGATCACAACTTTTTCAGCCATTCCTTAATTGATGGGGCATTCCTTCAAATCCCAATTCTTTGATAAGACAGAAAGATTCGTTATTAATATTTGTATAAGCAGATCATTTTTCTTTTTGTTATTCATCTCTTTAGGATATAGATGAAGTAGTGGTATCGGTTCAAAGGCTATACACAGATTTATAGCCATTTGGGCATTGTTCTTAATTTATCTCCAAAAGGGCCAACTCTACCAACAGTGCATTAGTGTCTCAATTTTCCCACATCCCCTCCTACATGTGAAAACTTAACATTAGATCATACCTTCTTTTCTTCATACTCTAAGACTAAAAAATTTAAAAAAGGACAGTTTTGTACTGAAACTGTTGAAATGGGCTAATTTGAAATTATTGAAATGAAACTATTGAAAAATAGCCAATTCTCAGGGTGAATTAGGTGGTAATTCAACCCCACTATTTGATTGAATTAAGAATAAAGCCAGGGAGTTTATTTGTCAACAAAGTACTTAAGAGGGGAAACACGTTCTCTGGGGGTTGGGGGGAGGGACTTCAGAGGTCTTTTGGCTCCCTGGCATTCAGAAAACCTGCTTCTGATCCCCAGTGAGGTCAGAGTCCACTATATCAGAGGGATTCAGAAAAATGATGACAAATGAAGTGAGAAGGTGTTCATGGGAATGGCTCTAGAGCTCAGTGGAGGTTTGGTAAGGGAATAGCCAGCCACATGTGGCAAGAGGCTTTTTCTTTCTCTCATCTGCTCTTTTAATTTATTTAATAAATAATTATAAATTAAAATAAATTTCCAGAGAATTTTAATATTAACGTTTATCATTTTCTTTTTCTGTCGTATTAGCCAATCTGATAGGTGTGAGGTAGTACCTCAGAGTTATCTTAATTGGAATTTCTCTAATTAATAGTGTTTTGGAACATTTTTTGCACATGACTAAATAACTGATATCTTCATCAGAAAACTGCCTGTTTGACAACTTATCAATTGAGGAATAACTGTATTCTTATAAATTTGACTCAGTTCTCCATATAGTTGAGAAATGAGGCAAGCCTTTATTAGAGATACTTGCTTTAATCCCCCCCTTTTCTGCTTTCCTTCTATTTTTTGGCTACACTGGTTTTGTTTATGCAAACTCTTTTTAATTTAATATAATTAAAATCATCCATTTTACACCTTGTAATGCTCTCTGTCTCTTATTTGGTCATAAATTTTTTTCATTATTCATAGATATGACAGGAAAATTATTCCATGCTTTACTTATTTGCTTAAGGTATCACCATTTATGTCTAAATCATATACACATTTTGACCTAGCCTTGGTATATGTTGTGAGATGCTGGTCTATACCTACTTTCTACCAAAGTGTTTTCCAGTTTTCCCAGCAGTTGTTGTCAGATAATGAGTTCTTTTCCCGATAGTTTGGAACTTTGGGTTTATCAAACATTATTGTCAATTACCACTATATGTCATATACCTAATCTATTCCACTGATTTGCCAATAGGAGAATCGTTTTGGGAGCTAAATGGAAGATGGATTGGAATGGGGAGAGATGAGTCAGGGAGATCAGTAAGAAAGTGATTGCAATAGTTCAGGTGAGAAATAAGACCTTATCTAAGGCATTATGTGAGGACAGAAAAAGGAAACTAAATTAAAGGTAGAAACAAGAAGATATGACAACTGATTGGATATGAGAAATGAGAATAAAATTGAGGAATAGAGGAAGACAGTATAGTTGTAGACCTGGGATGATGGTGGTGCCCACTAACAGGGAAGTTTAGAACAATATTGGGTTAGGGGGATTTTTTTTTCCTTTAGCAGGAAGAAAAAAGCTTAGGTGGTTGAGTGGAATGAGAGCCTGGGCTGGACATGGGAGGTACTAGGTTCAAATTTGACTCCAGATACTTCCTAGCTGTGAGACTGTGGGCAATTTACTTAGCTTCCTTTGCCTAGTCCTTACCACTCTTCTGCTTTGGAACCAATGTACAGTATTGATTCCAAAATGGAAAGTAAGGGTTTAAAAAGAAAAAGAAGGAAAAAAAATTCAAATTTATCAACATTTTTTGAAGATATTTTAAAGTTATGTACTTAAATAAAAATCACACTGAGGATAGCTGTGGAGATTTAATGGTGATTTAATATTGGTGTTTGATTTTATTTTTGCTCCTAAAAAGTTGTCACTTATGAAAACTAGGGTTGATCTCCAATAATTTGCATGGATTGTCAAGAGAGTGTTCGGATCTTTAATAATAAATTTAGCTGAGATTTCTTTACTTTCTCCCACTTCCCCATCAGAAGTCTGTATGAATGGTTTTGTTATTGGCTTTGCAGGAAAACATGTAAGATCAGCAGATCTTTGCCTCTTGAACAAAGAGAAGCCCTGGAAAGAATTCTTATTACCATGGCAACATAAACAATGAGGCCCAGTGAATATATCGAGTTCATCATAAGGAAGATGTAGAGCATGTCATAGCTAGTAGAAAAGCAAATATGATCATTTGAAATAGTAAACTTTGCTTGAAGTTAATCCTCTCCCCTCCATCCCAGTGGAATTGCTTTAATGCATTACAAAAACTTAGGTTTCTCATAAATTATTTTGAAATCTGCTCGATGATTAAAGTATCTGTAGTTGATTTCTTGTTTTCTTTTTTGAAAAACTATGGGATTTAGAAGCAGGGCAGAAGTTAAACCAAAAGTTTTTGAATTTCTGTCATTAATCAGGTCTTAGAAAATGAATTTAAAATTTCTGCTGCAATGAAAAAGAGGAGGGAAAACAGTATGATTTAAGAGTAGAAGTGAAATTCTGGAAGATTTATTTGGAATTTTTTTTTTACCTTTCCATTTTCCTAGTAGAAATGTCAGCTAAGAAACTGATATACAATTACTGTGGTAAATAATTGTCGATGAGTCCTGGGATCAGCTATTTGTCATCTGGATGTTAAAATTTTTGTACTGTTAACAAATGCTAACCATTTCCATATCTGTCCTTGTTCAGTTCTAGAAAATGAGTTTAAAAGTGCCACTAATAATAATGAAGAGGAAGAAGGAGAACAATTTGATTTCGACAGTGGGGATGAAATTCCAGAAGCTGATAGGCAAGCACATCTACCATCATCGGAATCTGACTCCAAAGGTGTTGCTGAAAATAAGGAAGTTCCATCTACAGGGGAACGATCAGGTAGTCCTGGCATCATGAGGCTTGAGTAATAATTTTTAGAACTTGAATTGACTTTTATACTTCCCTCATCCCCCCACCATTGTATTCTAGAACCCTATTTTGAATATCATTAAGAAAAAGTGAATTTTTAAGAAAGATATGCTTATACTTTTTTTAGTTTTTCAATTGAGTAAACATTAAGCACCTACTATGGGCCAGGCACTGAGCTATGAATACTAAAAGAGGCAAAAGGCAGTCCCTGCCCTCAAGGAGCTTAGAATCTAATGTGGAGAGACAACACACAAACTAATATTTATAAAACAAGCTACATACAAAATAAATAGGAAATAATTAAAGGGGAAAAGCACTGAAATTCAAGGGTTAGGGAAGACTTTCTTTAGGAAGATGGGGTTTTAGTTGGAATTTAAAGGAAACCAGGGAGGTCAGTTTAAATTTTGGATGTGTTTTTCTTTAGGTTTAACTTTCCATGTTTTCTAATTAGATTTTTTGGGGATGAGATGAGAGATGTTTTCTTTCAGAGAAAAGTAATTTCTAATTCATCTATTGGAACTTTTAGAATTCAATTAAAGAAGCATTTTTTAAGTGCTTACTATATATCAGACTTTGTGCTGGTACTGAGAAATTCAAGGATAAAAACAATCCATTCCATACTTTTTTCATGGATCATAGTCCCAGAGGGAAAAGATCTCAGAATCCATCTAGTCTGATGCATTATTTTATAGATGATATAACTGAGCCCCAGCACTGTTTGATTCACCCAAGGACTCATAGGTCATAAGTGACAGAGCCAGGATTACTTGAACCCAGTTCTTTTGACTCAGAATACAGGGCTCTTTCTATGCCATGTTACTCCCTGTGTCATGGATAAGTATCCACATAATATCGTGAGGAGGAAGAGAACAATAAAGATTCTGGGAGTCATAGGGAAAACTTTCCATGAAAGGCAGCAGTTCAGTTGTTTCCATTGTTCTACTTTTGTGACCTCATTTCAGTTTTTCGTCAGTGATCCTAGAAAAGTTTGCCATTTCCTTTTCCATTTCATTTTACAGATGAAGAAACTGAGGCAAACATGTTAAGTGACTTGCATAAGGTCACACAGATAGTGTCTGAGGCTGGACTTGAACTCAGGAAAAGTCTTCCTGACTCCAAGCTTGGTACTTTGTCCACTGTGCCATCTAGATGTTCTGTAGAGGGTGGCACTGGAACTGAATTGTGAAAGAAACATACTGTCTAAGATGTGAGCAGAGAAGCATATAAAAGTCATGAAGGACAGCTTGTGCAGAGAGGGCCATTTTGGCTGAAACAGAATATGTGATGGGGAATAATGTGCACTAAATATGGAAGTGTAGACTACAGCTGGATTATTAAAAAAAAAAAGCCAAATGTTGTCCTAGAGACAATAAAAAAACCACTGAAAAAATGAACTGAAAGCAATGCTGTATTGATTCAATTCGAATCTATGCTGGATGTGGTGACTTATTTTATCTAGGACTTACAAAGTGGGCAAACTGGTTGGATTAAAGCAAAAGCCCTAGAATTGTGAATTAAACACTTACATAATATGTCAGGAATGCTGATGTAATTGTTCAGGCGATTAAGATGATTTGTTTACCTGGCCAGAACTTTATTTTATAGATAGTTTTCAGTAGTTATTGAGCTATTGAAATTCTTGCTGTCTCACAAGAGTTTGATCAATTCCATCCATATTCTCCAAAGATTTATCTGTCTCTAACGGCTAAGATGACTTCCTTTGATAGCTCCTGCTATCATTAGTCTAAGAAATTAACCTCTTGGGCTTTTATCATCATAGGTATTAAAGATCAAAAACTTCTTGCAAAGATTCAGGGAGGCCTAACATCAGATGATAAGATTTAAAGGGGAACTTTTTTGTTTTAACCATTTTGTTTTCCTTTTCCAGTTTCCAGACAAACAATGAAGAGAAATATTTGATGGGTATGATTATTCTATGACACATGAAAAAATGAAGATTTTTCTTTTTCTTTCTTAGAAGATGGGAATGAAGCTGGAGGAGATAATTTGCAAGCTGCAGAAGCTAGTAAACTACCTGTACACATGAAAGTAAATCCATATTCAGTCATCAATATTACACCATTCCAGGAGAAGGAGCAATTGTCACCAGATCCAATTGCTGAAGAAGAAAGTTCAAGCTCCAGTGTGCCCAGTGTTTACTCTGTTCCTGTGCCTTGTGGTTATGCAGTTCCCTCTAATTTACCGCTGATACTCCCAGCCTACTCTAGCCCCATCATCATTCGTACTCTCTCTGTGGATGAAGAAGGTAATTTTTATTTTATATTTACAGAAAGGGAATTGATAGAAATGATTATTCTGGGCTGTAAACATTATAATTTCCCATTTAAAAACAATCCATGAATTTAAGATTCATCAACAAAAATTAACACATTGATGTCCAAAGAACAAAAAGAGGATTTTATATGAAGTTCTATCTTTATATTATTTGTAAATTGTTAGATATAGATTAAATTATACAAAAAGGGAGAAAAATTATCCTCTTTGTATTCTTTTTTATATTTTTTTTGTCTTCTGTGTTTTCAAAATGTTCTATTGATCTTTTCTTTTTTATGTTACTACCCACTAATTCTTACTCTCTTCACTTGCTGCATTCATTGTTCCCATTCCCCATCTATCCTCATGTAGAAGGCCTATCTTGCAACAAATAAATATAATCATAAAAAACAAAGCAGAATGTTAGCCACACATGAAAATATATCGTTCTGCAGCTCTAGTCTACCACCAAGGAACAAAGACATACCTCACAATCTGCCTTTTAGAGTCAAGATTGGTTAGTGTTTGATTGGAGTTCTGAAGTCTTTCAATTATTGTCCTTTAGAGTATTGTGGTCTTTCCTGATCTTTCAAAGAATTTCATTTGGAAATAATAGCAGATCTTGAATTACTTTCTTTCTACTAAAGGAACAGAGATACTCTTTTGGAGGGAGAAATATTTGTTAAAAGATTTAATTGTCTGTTCGTTCCAAGTGCAAGCAGTGTTTAGCTGACCTATTTTCATGAATTGAAAGCACAATAAGTTATTCTGAATGCAGTCATCCTGTCCTGAATCTAATAGAGTTAGATCGATGTGACCAAACTGTTTAAATTTCTTTTTTTTTAATGGTAAAATTCTATTTTTTTATAATTCATTTTTTAAACTTTTTAAATTCAATTTTTAATTCATTTTAAGGGAGAGGAATATAGTGTAAAGTCTGTTTAACTGAAGTTTGCTGTTGTTGTGAAAAAAGCCATTTCAAGGAATAATGAAAAGTGGAGTCATTATATTTTAGATGTATGCAACTCTTTCCTAGCAGCTGAAGAAAAGAGTGAGTGTGTGCCTGTACTGGGGGAAAATGAAGGGAAAGGATTTCTTTTCTGAACGAAAAAAACAAAAGTGACATTGTCCTGATTGAGGAAAATAAAGATCACGGGGTTTTTTGCTTTCTAAGCATAGAGACATATTATGGTCTGACATTATAGCCACAGATCATAAAAGAGGTGGTTAGTAAACATTGAAGAAACTCTACAAGTGGTGATTCCAAAGAACTACCATGACTCTTTACATCGATTATAGGTTATGCCAAGTTAGTAATGAACTAGCATGGTGGCAATTCATAGTAATGTTTAAAAAACATTTGCTTACTATATGCCAGGCACTGTGCTAAGCTTGGGGGATACAAATATTTTTTAAAAGAGACAGTCTTTGGGTTAGTTGGGTGGCTCAGTGGATTGAGAGTCGGGCTTAGAGACAGGAAATCCTGGGTTCAAATGTGGCCTCAGATACTTTCTAGCTGTGTGACCCTGGGCAAGTCACTCAACCCCAATTCTTAGCCCATGCTGGTATTCTGCCTTGGAACCAATACTTAGTATTGATTCTAAGCCTGAAGGAAAGGGTAAAGAAAATTTAAATAAAAGAGGAGGTCTCCGCCCTCAAGGGAGCTTACCTTCTAATAGAGGAAAGTGATGACAATGAAAGGATGCTTTGTTTTATGGAGGAGATAAAGAGGGGAGCAGGCAGAAGATAGGGTGATTTAGGAGGGAGAAGGAAGGAATAGTCAGTCAATGTAGTGTGGACTAGTTTGTAGGGGAGGTAGCCTGCAGTGGGCTTTAAAGAATGAGCACATATCTCATCATATCTCTCCCCTACTTAATAAGATGCCATGATTCCCTAGTTCTCTAAGATCAAATACAAATACCTCTCTGGCATTTAAAGCCCTTCATAATTCGTGGTGATAATTTGAATATAACCAACTTTCTAGCCTTATTTTATGTTATTTCTCTTTGCACAATTGATGAGGGTATATTATAAGGGTAATTCAGATGAGGGATCCGGAACAGAGTTTGCAAATTCAACAAAGTAGGAGGTCAGGACAAACAGAGGAAAAAATAGACAGCTATAGGAAACAACAGTTCATCTAGTTTGGCTAGAATACGCTGTATTTGGAGAGAGATGCTATCAAATAAAGTCCAAAAGGCATATTAAAGTCAGTCACTCTTTGCAAAAGGAATAAAATATGGATTCCTTAATTTATTATTCAAGGAGCTTTACAATTTACTTCTGATTTTTTCCCACATTATTCTTCTTCAAATAATTGTTCCAGCCAAACTGAAATAGTCCTGATTCTACTTTATCTTCTCTCTCTGTGAGTTTTCAATCTCATTCCCCCATGAATGGACAGAATTTTTCTGCCATGCATCTTCCTGTTAAAATCCTCTTTCCAAAAGCCAACTGAAACTTCCTACCTGCAGCCTGATTTCTCAACTTCCTATATCTGGAAGAGGACTCTATCATCGTCATCATAGCTCTCATATCTGGCCTTATGTAATTAGTTACATCAACTAGAATCTTAGTTATTTGTTTGCTTTCATAATGTGTCTTCTACTAACCTGTAAATTTGTTAAGAAACAAATTCCTACTTTTTAACCTTTATATCCCCAGTGCCTAATATAGCACCTTGTTCCCAGTCAGGGTTTACTAAACATATATTTAATCAAATCTTGAATTTAATTCTTGAGGGAATTTCTAAATAACAATTATATTCATGATAGCCTAACAAATATTATTACTTTTTACTTTAAATGTCTTTAAATAAATATAATTCCTTTATAATTCCTAGCTAATAAAGAAATAAGTTCCCTAAATGAATTCATCAGTGTAATTTATCAAATGCCTCTTGTATTGCCAGGCACTGTGTTAGATGCTACAGACACAAAGGCCAAAATGAAATAATCCCTGCTCTCAGGAAATTTCCAAGCTATCAGAGGAACATGTATATGCATTAATATATATATAAAATAAATTCAAAATTTGGGGAGGGGTGGCATTAGCATCTGAACCCATATCTTCTTGACTCTTAAGTTCAGTGTTTAAACTGCTTTATCTACTGCATCTTAGCATATGTGAGGAATAACAAGAAGGCAAGCTAGGCTAGACCATCAGTTGTGCAAAGGGAAATAACATAAGGTAAGGCTTGAAAGTTGGTTGTATTCAGATTATCACCACACATTATGAAGGACTTTAAGTGCCAGTCAGAAAATTTTTATTTAATCTTAGAGAATGAGGGAACCACAGGATCTTATTGAGTAGGGGAGAGATATGGCTAGATATGTGCTTGGTGAGTATCACTGGCATCAGTATGGAGGATGAATTGGAAGGAGGAGAGAACTGAGAGAAATCAGTTAGGAGTACAGATGAGAGATGATGAAGGCTTGGTCACATGAACCATTGGTCACATGAACAAATAAAAAATAATATTGTATTATTTACAAAAAATTGCATTGGATTTTATGATAAGTCTCTTGAATTTTACTTCCTGTGATTCAGGGAATTTAAACATGATTAATACTATTAATTAATGCATATGGTAATCAAATAGTATAAATAACAATATTGATAATAAAATTCTTGGTAATAAAATAATAAAATATATACTAAAAGCACATGCTTTAGTATTATAGGAATTTATTTTTTATATACTTATATTAACTTATATATAAGGATCAGTGAGAATTTCTATGTATTTCTGTGTCTGGGGCTTGGGTCAGAGATTCCATCTAATCTACTGCTTTTTGCAATTTTTTTTTCTCCATAGGAATCCCTCTTAATAGAATGTGATTGATAATTGAAGGGGCAAAGGGTTCTTTTCCTATATAAGTGACAAACTCCTCTTCTGTATTGAAGATGTGGACAGGTAGATAGTTTGATAGAGACCAGCTCTTAATTAGCTATCCATCAATTAGAAATGTCTTGGAATATTCATAGTAAGAGCTGAATAATAAGCTCCTAAAACTCTTACAGGTCTTTCATGGTCAATTTATAGGACCTTGGAAGATCTGTATGCCACTTTGTTGGTTATAATGCTGGCCTACTAATTAATAGATGGATAGATAGATAGATTCAATAAACTGGTATTTCTTACCCAAATTCAATGTCTTGAGATAATTTTAATAGTAAGAATGTTAATGTGATAAATTTTTTTCCCTATCATATGTGCTATGGGCTATTGTCCATCTGTTTTTCTTCCCCCTGATTGTCTCCCTTCTCTGCCTTTACATGGCTGAATGGCAGTCTGTGGGCATTGAGATAATCTGGTTGACTTTTTGCTTCTCATAGAAGCAGTTCCCAAGTTGGTCATTATACTCTGCCATATCTTTATGGAACTATAATGCCTGATATTTTGGTCAAATTAAATTTTTTGTTTCAGCCACTTACATAGCAGCCACAAATGTATTTCAAGGGAATATTATTGGGACTGGAACCTTTTTAGAGCCAAAGAATGTTTGATTGAGTCCTTTAGATGCTTTCAGCTTTATGAAGTAGAATATTCTAGATTAAAATTTATATAGAATCTTGATATTTCCCTTTTAACAGGTTGTCCTGATAGAGTATTTCCTAGTTGTCATTCATTCCTACCCTTTAACTGATGTGAGGCAACAAGGGTATTACTTAAGACATAGTAAATCAGAACTGTTATGGAAAAGGGTTATGATGCATATAGCTAGGCATGGATTTGTAGAGAAGGAAAGTGATTCTTCCAGATGGTTAAAAAAAAGACCTACAGTTTTATGTTTATGCAATAACTCATAAACTGCCCTTGTCAGCACAGAGGCAAATGACTTACCTTGCTTTTTTCTTTACTCACTTTGCTCCACTCCACTCCCAATATTTCTACAGAAGAAGATACAAAATAATTAGTAATTTTTCTATCTTCTCTAGTGGACACACAGGAGGTGACAGAAGAGTCCCATTTCAATTCTTTAAGTTCAGAAGATCCTCCAAACAGGTATCTATGTCTAATATATACATACAGGTATGCCTACATTTGTATATGTATATATATTTGCATTATCTATTTATAATTGGATTTGTTTGATGCTCTTTGAAAACTTTAAGGCAAGTTATTCAAATTTGCTTTCTTTCTTCCTTCTACATTTCCAAATTCCCAGGTCTTTACCTCTGGACTTACATAAAATGAGATGATTCTCAAATCTGTATTGTTAGGTATGATGCCTCGTGGATATATGTTTACCTGCAGTCTCACTATTGTCACAAACTCAACATATTTAAAACCCATTTTCCACTTTGTACTTTCCTTCTTTCTGTTAACATTCTTGCAGTCTGCCCAATCTAAGTTAGAAATTTTGATGTCATCCTGATTTCTCTCATTTGTCACCCACCTCCATTCAGTCACTAAGTTCTTTCCATACTTTACTCATTAAGTTCCTTCAGATATTGTCCCTTCCTCTTCATCCCTGCTGTCCCCATGCTAACTGGTTTAAATCCTTTTCTAATGCCTACAACAGTCTCAATAGCTGCCTACTTTGTTTTACTGCCTCTACTTGTTTTCTCTCACCTCTCACAGCCCTTTGTTCCAAAAAGAATTCAGGTTCTCTGCCTTTCCAGAATTATTATATGTTACCCCCTTCTCCTCACTCTACAGTCCAGCCAAGCTGGCGTTCTTGCTGCACCTCACACATGACATGCTATTCTCACTTCAGTAGATTTGTGCTGGTCATTCGTCATGCTTGGAATGTTTTCTCTTCTCACCTTTCATCCTTGCAATCCTTAGTCTCCCTCAAAGTTCAGTTAAAGTACTACCTTCTACTTGAACCTTTCTTGATCCTTCCCCCCACCCCCAGCAGCTAATAATACTTTTCCTCCAAAAATTACCACGTTTATTTCATAAATACTTTTATGTGTACAAACTGTCTCCTTTGATTGATTGTAAACTCTTTGAGGGCAACTTCTTTCATTCTTCTCTCTATACCTCCCACCACTTAGCACAGTACTTGGCACATGAGAATAGGAAATAGAGACTGGACCCATGATTTCCGTGGCATAGTGAACACCCAGGTGAGGAAATCATCTCTACCAATGCAGGTTAACACATTCTTTGCAATATATAGTTTTATAAAGTTCCCTTCTGCATGGAGAGATTAATTAAGTACTCAAGGGCCCAGAGCTAGTGTGTGTTAGAGATGATTTTTGAACCCAAGGCTTCCTGATTTCCAAACTGATAATCCACTCTGCTGTACTTCTTCTCATGTTCCTGGCACATAGTAGTCACTTAATAAATATCTACCCATTGGATGAGATCATTGAAAAATAAATATTCCTCAAATATCTTCTGTCCTATTATCCTTAGAAACTAGCACCTTACTATTAATCAGTAATCAATAATTATCAGTCAATCACCAAGAATTTTTCATGTTAAATATAAAGTCCTCATTCTAGTGTTGAGGAATTTCCAGAGTTTGAGCCCAGTCTATCATTCTGGACTCCCTACTACTTCTACTATACTAACCCTTGAGTCTTCTTGTTGTTCCTAATTTCTCCAATTTTTGAAATCCTACTCATTTTTAAAAATTCAGCCCAAATCTTACCTCCTTTATGAATCTTTTACTGGCATACATGTCTAGAAGTCATCACTCCTTCCTCTTCAAAAAAAAAAAAGTAAGTTATCCAGGAAGTCTTGGGAGAAAGGAGACATTTCCCATCCCAACATAATGTTTATGCCTTCAAAAGCCATAGATTTTCTGTGGTGCCCAGCCCAATAAATTATGTGAGATAGGGTTATATTGTGTAAATGACACCAGCATACTGCTGAGATAATTCTCCATTTGTAGGAGACATTCTTTTTTTTTTTTTTAATAATTTTTATTTTTTAGAAAAGTTATCATGGTTACATGATTCATGTTCTTACTTCCCCCTTCACCCCCCAACCTCCTCCCCCAACCCAAAGTCGATGCGCATTTCCAATGGTTTTAACATGTGTCATCAATCAAGACATTCTTACATATTTCCTATATTTTTGAGCTATTCAACCAATACTTCAAACTCCTTAGTTTAATAAAACCTCACTTTCCTCTTAGGACATGATCTATCTTGTAATTCTCTCCATTAGAAGCAATGCTCCCCCTTTCCCTTACAAGGTCTGAAAGGACTGTCATATTTCTTATTCCCTTGGCCACTTTCATATTATCCTTCTCTAATCTTTCCTTTTTTGAGATATATGTATTTGTATCACCCTTTCCTTATTTTTCTTGGTGTTATCTACTGTCTTTTTAGATTACTTGCTCAAATCTATGAAAGGCCGTGGTGGTTTGGTTATGATTTACTTCATACCACAACCCCTGCCAATCATAATCAAGCACATTAGTATTCATGTTGACAACCCCTCTCATGTCCTAACTATATGTTTCTTTGGCTGCCTTAATTTCTGTTTGGAAAGATTTATAATTTAAACTGTTGTGTGACCTTTGTGCAAATTGCTTCCTATCTCTAGGACTCAGTTTCCTTATCAGTGAAATGAAGGGTTTGCCTAATATAATTTCTAAAATCTATTACATTTTATAGTTTTTATATACATATATATATGGAAATGTTTTCCATAAACCAATGTTTATTTAAACGCAAGTTCAGTCTCTGGTAGAGTATACCCCTCAGCTATATCTAAGAGTTGAATTTTGGAATGGAGAGATAAAGAAGAAAGAATTAAGATTTAGGATATGTTTCCAATTCAAACCATCATTGCTTATGTATCAGCCAAGGCTTGGAACATAGCCTTTGCTATTTGTGAATAAATTCTTTCCTCTTGCAAAGGGCTTAAAAAAGATTTTTTTTTTTAGGGAAAAAGGCTGCTATTTTTAAAGTACTACATGAGTGCTTTTAAAATTAGAAAATTGAAGCCTTTTTTAGGCACAAGGTATTCATTTATTTAGGTATTTAATAGCTAATTATAGTTTGCAAAAGTCATTTTAGGACTTCCTTTGATTCTTTTTATTCCTTTTCCTTTATTATTATAGTGATAAAAATCTATATTTATCTGAAAAATGAGAACTATTGGAAATAAGAATGGTTTTTTCACAGTAAAATGTAAGTTGCTTCAGGTTGGGGACAGCTTCACTTTAGTCTCCCTACTGTCTAGAATAATGCTTGATAATTAAGAGATGCCTAAGGACCACTTGTTTTATTTCATTATTTTTTATTTTAATATTACTATATGTTTATGTATATTTGATTTTTAAAATGCCATTCTTTTGGGGAGCTAGATTGTCATTTAATTGATGTAATCAGATACTGGGTAAAGAAACTTTCTTTACTTAATGCAGGTGGCACCTGCTCTGCAATTCTTGGCCTTGGAACTAGAGTTTGGAAAATTATGGGATTTGATTAGGATCATACAACCACTATGTATCAGAAGTAGCACCTGAATCCACCTTTTTGTTTTTTTAATTTAGAAGATAAAATAGTTTGTGAAATCAAATGAAATATAAGGCTGAACTTCACAAACACAGGGATTGTGTCTCCAGGGCTTTTCTTTTTTAAACCCTTAGCTTTCTTGTTAGAATCAATACTAGTTATTGGTTCCTACTCAGAAGAGTGGTAAAGATTTGTCCAGGGTCACACACATGTCTGAGATCAAACTTGAAGCCAAGACCTCCCATCTTTAGGCCTGGCTTTCAATCTACTGAGCCACTTAGCTTCCCCCTCTCCATGGCTTTTTATAACCACCATGTTGCCTTAGAAAGTTTACCTTTAATTTTTCATGGATTTAATTATCTAGACACTGATGATAATATATTCTGTTCTTTCCTCTTGACATCTCTGCCTCTGCCAGGGATAGAATAATAAAAAAGAGAAAATATCAAATGCATTTTTTTATGTCTCTTAGGACTCTTCTTACTTGCAATGCCCTTCTCTCTCTCTCTCTCTCTCTCTGAAAGAAAGCTCTTTCACAGATTACTAAAGTTCTAGTTGTTTCACAAGGCCTCTGCCAATCCAGCTCTCACTGATTTTTTCCATTCTTTGAACCCATTTATCACTTTATTTTTAAAACTTCTTTCTCTCCCCCCTCAAAGCCCTTACCTTCTATCTTAGAATCAATATCATGCATTGGTTGCAAGGTAGAAGAGTGGTAAGGGCTAGGCAGTTGGAGTTAAGTAATTTGCCTAGGGTCTCAAAGCTAGGATGTGTCTGAGGTCAGATTTGAACTAAAATTTATTTCTTGCAACTAATATGCAGCACCTTTGGATCACAGGAATGTAGATTTAGAGTTAGAAGGAACATTAAAAGCTATTGAGCCCAAACTCTTCATTTTATAGATGAGGAAATGGACTAAGAGAGTTTTGATGATTTGCATTCAATAAATATGTGACTATTAACAAATAAAAATTAGATGAAGAACTTCATAAGGTTCTAGATTTCAACCTGGAAAGGATTTTGGAAGATTTATAGACCATCCCCGAAAGCTGAGAGGAGTTAAGGGGCACAAGGTCAGACATTTAATAAGTGGTGGAATCAGTTTTTAAATTTAAAACCCATGGCACAAACCCAACACTCCTTCCCCACACAACACTGAAGCTGTCAGCAAAAGTTATGATTAGGGATTGATTGCTCCACAGTGCCCAAAGGACATTTGGTATCATTGAGAGCTCATAGGCTTGAAAGTCATAGGTTCAAGCCCTAAACGCTACCTCTTTCTGAATTGTGAATGTCAGTCCTAGAGTGACATTATAATATCTACATTTTCTCTTCTTTTAAACATGGGTAATGTTATTGATAGCACATATCTCTCAGGGCTTTTGTCAGAAAAATGCATCATAAATGCTCTTAGAAAAAGTTTGTGAATATAATTATTCTTTGGTCTATTATGATATGAAATAAAAATTTGGCTTTGTGGTGAGATATGTTATGAAGGGTTTCTTTTTCTAGGTGATGCAAATAAATATTAATACTCTTTGTTATCTGTCTTTAAGTGAAGACCAGGTCAATAAAGAAGACAGTCCTCTAGCCAAATGGGTTGCAGATCCTGCCAATACAGCATGGATGGAAAGTGAGTGCCATCAAAAAACAGCCCCAAACAAGAAACTGAATGAAAAATTGATGAACAAAATTTCTGAAAGATAGAAAAAATCATCCATTTCTCTAAAAATGTAGCAATACAATAAGCAGTCAGGCTGAAGAGAAGAAACCTTTATCAGTGCCCCTAGGAAGCTGATGGGGCAGCTAAATAGCCCAGTGGGTAAGGTGCTAGTCCTGTAGTCAGAAGAGTCATCTTCCTGAGTTCAAGTGTGTCCTCATTTGCCTCAGTTTCCTAATCTGTAAAATGAGCAGGAGAAGGACATGGCAAACCACTTGGTATCTTTGCCAAGAAAATCCCTAATGGAATCAGGAAGAGTCAAATTATGACTGAACAATAACAATAGGAATTTGATAGTCTGTTCAGTGCAGAATTACCTCCAAAGGTGAAGGTGCTTCAGTCAATGGGCATTCCAGGAACATAGCTCCCACTGGCTTATAATTTTTGCTGGAAGTCATGTACTTGTAATCAACTTTAAAGAATGTGAGATTAAAAATGCTCTAACTTCCAGCCTACAGTAAGCGGTAGATTTGGAACATTCAGAGGTTTTCTGTCTCTATTTGACTTTAAATCAATTTCCTTTCATGGAAATTTGTTCTTTTCTCTTTTTCCTGGAAAAGGCTGGTTCCTGTGGCATATAGTATATGTGATCTTCTAGTCCATATATAGTTTTGTAAGTCTGTAAATATTTTTAGTTAGGTTGACTTTAAAGGTTGTATGTGGTGGGGTTCCCTTTAGTAGAACAACAAAAATTGGTTCCCTAATTATTACTTTTGTTATTTGCTGGCTCACTAATCTCAGTGTAATTGGCTTGTGTGATTGACTTACAAGGTAGAGCCATCTTAGTTATCTGTAATTATTAAATTATCCGCTGGGATGTTTCATTCTGGGTTTTAATTATGACACTGTCAAAACAAAACAAAAAAAACAACCTATCCTAATTGGATGATTCTGCTCAGGGGATATTAAATCAGCATCAATTTACCATCAAATTATGGACATGCTCTTCCAAAGCAATTTAATTCCAAGGCTAAATTAATCTGAATTTTCTTCCTTTAGTCATTTCTCCTATCCAGATGACAACTAATAAGAAGGGCTACATTTTAGTACAAACAGTAAATTGGCATCACTACAGTAGTAGCAAATAGTAGTTATGCAGTGCAATGGAAAAGCATGCTGGATCTGTAGTGTGGGCCCCCAGTTTCTAGTCCTCATTCTGTAACCTGTTAGCTGTGTGGCCCAGAACAAGTAACTTCTTTAATGTGGGTGTCAATGCTTTCATCTATAAAACAAGGGATTTGCAGCTCCAAGATCCTTGTCTACTCTAATATTCTATAATTCTCATCAGAAACACAAATAAACACAGTTTTATCATAAATGTTATTAAACAAGAGTAAACATTGTAAAAAAGAGTAAATATTGTAAAAAAATTTTAAAAAATGTAAAATTGTAAATATGAGTAAAAAAATGTAGAGTATGATGGCAAGAAGGGAACAAAAATAGCTTTTGTATGGCAATAGTTTTCTCTACATACTTTTTAGTTTAAAAATCAAACCATGATTTGTTTGGTTTATTTTTTTAAAAACAGAAAGAACATTTACAAGATGGGATAGATCCAGAGTTAAATCTGGAATGTGAAGGGTCTTAAGACCATGCCATATAAGGATAAGCTAGAATAAGTAGGGATTTTAGGTATGGAGAAAAGACTTGAATGGGACGGGCACAGGGCAGTGTGATAGGGTTGCTTTGTAGAAGGAGAATTAGTCTTGTTCCTCTTGGTGCCAAGAGGCAGACCAAGGAACAGCAGGGGCAGAGAAGTTAGATTTCACTTGTTTTGAGGACAATCCTTGTAATTATCAGAACTCTGCAGAAGTGGAATGATGTGGATTGCCCTAGAAAGTAGATGATGTCTCTTAAGTAGAGGTCTTCTAACTAAGGCTTGGAGAAGAACAGTCTGAGCATATTATAGAATAGATTCTTGATTAGTTTGGGACTCTTTTTGTACACTATATAAAGGTAGATTTAATATTATGAAAGGCAGCTGGGGGATATAGTGGATGGAATGCTGGCCTTGGAATCAGGAAGACTCATCTTCTTGACTTGAATCTGGACTCAGACACTAATGAGCTCTGTGACCCTGGACAAGTTGCTTAATCCAGTTTGCCTCAGTTTCCTCATCTCTAAAATTACCTGGAGGAGGAAATAGCAAACCACTTGATCATCTTTGACCAAGGAAACCTCAAATGTGTCAGGCCTGACTCAAAAATGACTGAACAACAATATGCTTTAATCTAGAGGATAGATTACAATCTACCTTAATTGATTACCTTTTTTTTTATTATGCAGGTATTTTAAAGCAGGGTTACAGTTAAAAAATGATTTTTAATACAAGGGGAGATAATTTTTCAATGTATTTAAACCATAACTTTTTGCTTATTTTTCTGTGTAATTCCTTAATGGATACAAACACTCATAACCTGGTGAAAAGCTTTTGTGGGGCTTGTCTAGTAGGATTTCAAACACTTAACTTGCTTTTGTTGGTTTTCAACTTAAAACTGGCATCCTTGGAACTTGGCTTTCCCTTCAAAAACCTCATTCACCTCTTTTGATCCTCTTCGCCAACTCTCAAACATCACAACCATAAAAAACATTACATGCCCTCCAGAACACCACTGAGTTTATTGCAAATATCTTCTGTGGGAAATATTCTCTATGGATTTGGAATCACAGAATCTGTGTTCAGAGTATTCCTCTGATGATTTTGCTGCTTGTGTGACCATGAACAAGTCATTTGTTGGGGCTCAGTTTCTTCATCTGTAAAGATGGCTCCTAAGGTCCCTTTTAGCTTTCAGTCTGTGATGTTATGATGATACTTGTGTATAAAATTTAAAATTTAATGGCAGCATGTACTTTATCCAGGGATTGTCGAGGTGATAGACAACATTTTTTTGTCAAAAGGTACAGAAAGTTCAGTTGAAAATAATCTACTTAATTTGGCCATCAAAATATTATACATTACATTATATTACTATATATTATGTATATTACAAGCTATTATATGGTCTGCACAATGTTATACACAGCACACTCATTTATCACGTTTTAGACTTTTATACAAGCTTCAGTATTAGTTTTTGAAAACTTTGTTGTTCAGTCATTTCAATAGTGTGACTCTTTGTGAACCTCATTTGGGGTTTTCTTGGCCAAGATAGTGGAGTAACTTTTTATTTCCTTCTCTACTTCATTTTACAGAGAGGAAACTGAAGCAAACAGGGTTAAGTGACTTGCCCACAGTATACAACTAGTAAATATTTGAGGTGGGATTGGAACTCACAGAGTCCTCCTGGCTCCATATCCAAACTTTCTTCTCTGCAGCCACCTAGATGCCCATGAAAACTCATAGTTGTATAAAAAATGAATAGCACTGAATTGTTTTTGCCTAGGTTTTAAACATATTTCTTTTATTGTTTTAGACCCAGAAGAAGTGATTTATGATGATGTGCCAAGAGAAAATTCAGACTCAGAACCAGGTTTGACTTTAGAGTGCAAATATTCATTCTAACACCTTTCCCCCCCCTCCCATATGTATGTGTATATATATATATATATATATATATATATATATATATAAAATTTACTGAGCAAAACAGAGTATAATCCTTCTGGGGGAAGAAATGCATCTTCAATGAAATGGAGGATTTCCAAACATTTTTGTAATAAAAAAAAAAAAGAGCGACATAAAAACTTTGAAGTGTAATCAAAGGAGTCAAGAGAAACTGATTACATTCTAATGTGGGAAATTATATATGTGTCACTTCAGAATGCTATTTTCATTAAGAATCATAGAGATAGTTTAATTAGACAAAATGTCTTGGAATAGTTCTATTACCTAGTGATGATCTTAAAGAAAGAGGAAGAGTGACATACTATGTAAAAGAAGGGATAGGAAAGTTAGAGACAATTATCTCATGTTTGGGTTGCATGAGTGGAAATCTATAAAAGGAAAGCGGAAGGGCAAGAAAGCTNATATATATATATATATAAAATTGATTACTTTGGATTACTGTAATCTATAAATATTTGTAATTCATAATAGCTTATCAGAACATAGAGGTTTGTGTCTTTTTTAATCTTTCTTTCCTTCTTGTTTTCTCTTAATTGAATTTTAGTTCTGCTTCTTATTTTGCCACTGTGGGCAAAGCAGTATAGTAGTTAGAACACTTTACTTCGAATAAGAAACATTGAGTTCCAGTCTTGCTTCAGATACTTACCACTTACATGACTGAGTAAATGGGACTTAATTTCCTCATTTGCAAAATGGGAATTAAGATAGAGCATGTAAAGTGCTTTGGACACATTAAAATGATCATATGGATGTGAATTGTTAGCATTATATATTACCTTTATTGTCCTTTCCAGGGTTCTGTTTCCTCACCTGTAAAATGAGAGAGTTCATAATAGACAGTTTTTAAGGCCATTTTTACTTCTAAATTTTATTTAGAACTCTCTGGAATTGAATTCCACTGAATTTTTGGATTTTCTCAGTCAATATTGATTAACATGGCTTCTGACTGTTGGGCTTAGTGGCAACAGTGTCCAATGTTTTATTATGAGGGAGAACTCTGCTAAAAGTTGCCTTGGGCAAAAAATGATCTCTTAGGGAATAACAATAGATAATGTGTGGAGATCTTTCAATCCATAGCCACTAGGTAAGGGTATTGAGGGATCTCAACCATCTGGAATGATCTCAGCTGGGAAGGAAAGTGCCCAAGGCCAGATTATTGTGCTCTGGTGACACACAGCTTGATTCCTGTCAAGCTAAGAGAAGAACATGCCAATCAGCAGCCTTGTTGGGAAAAACAGATGCCAGTGTCTGGCTTGAGTTGTTATTCCTGGCAGTGAGAGAAGCCTTCTGAATCCAGGACCCCATAGAGGATCTAAATCATTTTTGTAGGACTTGACATTGCCTACTTCTGGCTCTTGAAAAAGGAGAATAATTGTGGAGAATAAAACCAGCAGTGCTTTAAGAAATGTGGAGGAAAAAGACAACAAGCATTTATTATATACCTATTACATGTGAAGGACTGGACTAAGTGCTGGTGAGACAAAGAAAGGCAAAAGTATATCTGTGCTTTTGAGGAGTCACAATCTAGTTAGTGTGTCTATACTTGTTAAAACCACATTAATTTTTTGGTAAATGAAATATTTGGTATTCTTGAGAGGAGTCAGTGCCCTTATTTTTTTTTTTTTAGATTTTTTTTTAATTTTAAACCCTTAACTTCTGTGTTTTGACTTATAGGTGGAAGATTGGCAAGGGTAGGCAATGGGGGTCAAGTGACTTGCCCAGGGTCACACAGCTGGGAAGTGTCTGAGGCCAGATTTGAACCTAGGACCTCCTGTCTCTAGGCCTGGCTCTCAATCCACTGAGCTACCCAGCTGCCCCCAAGTGCCCTTATTCTTCACAAAGCTGATGGGGGCAAAAGACTTTAGATAGTAGAAATACTAAAAACAAAAACAGTTTTACAAGAAGGTTAGATATTTTTTCAACAGTTTAATCAATAATTATTAAGTGAAGGCTCATCACACAACTACTACTGTGCCGGGTCCATATAGAGTGACAAAGAAATATAATGGAATATAGAAGACATATAATGCAGGTCTATGCTCTCAACTCTCAGTGATCCTACAATTTTATCAAACTGAAGGAAGAAAACTAATTCAAGAGATGGAGGACTTGGGTTTAAATCTTCTATTGGATACTGTGAGACTTTGGGCAAAGTTATTTAATCTATCTGGGTCTTCTGGGTCTCAGTGTCCTCTGGATAAAATGATACCTTTGGACTAGGCTTCCTAGATCTAAATCTAGTATAATCTATATGATCTAAATCTATATAATCTTGCTCAGGGATACACCTCTACATAGTGAAAAAATAGCAAACCGAATACGAGAAAATAGAAGCCAGTGCTGTATACAATACTATACATACTCAAAAAGAGGCACATCTATGAAGGTTAAAGTAATCTGAGGAGACCTCATAGGAATTGAACTGGATCTTGAAAAAATAAATGGGATTTAAATAGTTGAGGAGGGGAGGAAGAAAGGTATTGTAAGTTCAGGACCCATTTTATTTTGCATCTTTGTAGCAATTGGTGCCCAGTCCTTCTTTAGAAATGAATATGAGAATAAGTAAGGGAGAAAATTTGATGCTGTAGAAAATACACCAGAATTGGAGGCAGAGGATCTGGGTTCAAATCCACTTCTGGCTACTTGCCTATATTGTTCTGGGAAAGCCACTTAATGTTTGGGTCCAGTTTTCTCCTCTGCAAAATGAGGGTGTTGGACAGGATAATTTCTAGGATCCCATCTACTCCTAATTTTTTTTTGACAGTTAATCAGGTAAACAAGGAGTCATTTCGGTCGCACAAAAGATTAATTTGATTTTAATCACTAAATTGACAGTGTTTTGTGAGTGAAGTGATTGATGAATCTATCAATTGGTTGTTTTAGTGTTGTATAGATGCAGTCTACATGCTGCCATTTAGCAATATTTTAGGATTATAGATTTAGCACAGAGAGTTTTATTTATTCCCCTCCTTTTAAAAATAAGGAAATAGGGGTTGGCTGGGTAATTCAGTGGATAGAGAGTCAGTCCTAGAGACAAGAGGTTCTTCGTTCAAATCTGACCTCAGACACTTCCCTGGGCAAGTCACGTAACCCCTATTGCCTAGCCCTTACCACTTTTCTACCTTAGAACCAGTTGGTTCTAAGGCAGAAGCTAAGAATTTATTTTTTAAAAAATAAATAAAAATGAGGAAACAGACTCAGAGAAATTAAGTGATGAAGGTTAAAGTGGTAGCATGTGTCACTGTCAGAATTAAAACCCAGGTCCTCTGGCTCCAGATTCATTGCCTCTGTTGCACCAGACTGCCTCAGTGATTTTGGACAAGCTACTTTTTCCTCTATGGGCCTTGGTTTCCTAATGTGTAAAATAAGGAGATTATACAAGATATTCACTTAAGTGCTTTCCAGTTCTAAATATCGTGATCCACCTAAATGCCAATTAGAAAAATGCAATGATATTTTTATTGCAGAAGATATTGAAGAGTGCAAGATTAAAATTAATATCCAATAACTCTAAGTATTATATTTTATAAGATTTATTAATAATCACTTGAAGAAGAGGAAATAAAAAGACAAAAGTAAAAGCCTAAGTAAAGGCAGCTTTCCCAGCCATGTTCCTGGGGAAAAAAGAGCGAAGAGGGGCGGGCTTACATAACCTTTTCTCCAAAATGTAAGAACGTAACATAAGGACAAAAGTGGGATGCTGGAAAATGAAGTCTTGGGGTACAAAATTCTAATTACAGAAGAGGTACCCTATAATGAAACTGCTCACATCTTTTTTTCCCCAGGCATCTTTTAAAAAATTCATTCTTTACTTTTCAGGATATTTGAATGGAAGTTTAAAATGCACATTATGCTTTTAGAAGAATTAATGTGAATTTATGAAGAAGCTGGGATAAGTTGATATGTCATGGACTTATGATTATTAATTTGACTTGGAAAAATGTTTCTAATTTAAAAAATGTAACACTTCCAAATGCATTCAAATTTTTCCTTTTATGTGCTTTCTCTTTTACGAGAATGTAATTTTCAGTGCTACTTTGGTAATGACTGTTTTTAGTGGCTTGTGAAAATATTCTTTACAACAGGTTTAATTGAAACAACCCAAAGGATAGACTTAATTAAGGAAATGCTGGCAAGTTTTCACACTATAGGAATGTCATCTTTTTAATTATTCTGCATAGTTTTTCAACTGAAACTCATTCCAGAGAAAAACCTTGCCCAAAATAGACATTTCTAATGACACATCTAATAAATAATTGAACTTGGTGCAATGCTGATATTCTTGGCTTTCCAAAGGGGGCCTTTTCTAGAAGCAGACTCTATAGTAAGTTAGATTATAGGAAGCGTTTGCTGAAAAGAAGGCTCTGAATCTACAGTGCTATATGCCATGTATCAATTGTGCATAATTTTAGTCTGTACTTTTTATGTTCTGACTTTGAGGAGATGAAACACTGATATTAGAACCAGATCACCTGAGTTTGACTCAGCTCTGCCCCTTTTCTAGCTATATGACCACATAACTTCTCTGAACCTCATTTTCTTCATCTGTAAAATAAAGAGGACTATGCTTTTCCTGCTTACCTTACATGGTTGTGAAACTTGAAGAGAGAATGCGCTTGAAATTTTTTAAAATCCCAAAGCATTATGTAAATAGCAGCTAATATTATTATACTTTCATGGACATTCACTAACACCAATGAAACCATATATTTACATATAGAGGCAAGCCTGTCTTGAAATCAAGTTGTCCTCTCTGAATGTAGATTAAAGTTATAGTATTGTTGATAGGCTCAGGAAGCAGAATTGCATACATGGACCCCTGATTTCACTCTCTTTGAAGTATTCAGTGCCTATGTTTTTAAGAATATTTTTCCGTGTTTCCATGATTCATGGTCCCCCTGCCCCTTTTCCTCACACCTCCCGAAGCTGACCAGCAGTTCCACTGGACTATTATACAACAGTGACTATTTACCAACTCTTATAATGAAATTATTTGAATCTAGAGTTTTAGAAAGAAAATTTGCATCAGAGCCTATTAGCAAACAAATAAAAAAGATTAAAATGATTAGCCCACAATTCATAAACATTAGAACTGATTTACATGAGAAATTCACATATAATACACAGCAAAGTTCTGTTCAAGAAAATGAGGGAATTGAGGTTCTAAAAGGTTCAGTTGCCCATGATCATACATTCAAATGAGTAATGAGTTGGGACTCTATTCCAGGTCTTCTGACTCCAAGACCAGTGTTTTTTCCATTAAACCACAAAGCTCCATTATAGACTGGAGCAGTAGTTCCCATTTAGTGATTTGTGAACACTTTTCTTTAATGGCATCTTAAGCAATAAATAATTGTAAATAATATTCTGAGTAGTATATTCATTATTCTAGAGGTTCATGACAATTTTTTGTGACTTACTGAAAGGGGTTCACAGAATTAAAAACTTGGGAACCACTGATCTATAGGGACAGTCTGAGAATTAAGAAGACCAGGGTTCAAAGTTTTTGGCACATACTAGCTGTGTGTCTCTGGGGAAATCACTTAACCACTCTCAAGGCTACCACACAACAGAGCAAGTGCTGACCAGTTGGTAGACAGAATTCCTTTGTTAGAAAGTTCTTATTCAAATGAAGTCACGAGTCTAGTAAAAAAAAAAAAGGTAATTATGAGGGTTGTGTTGAAAGCAATGGGTGGAGGCTTTTGGTTAATTCAAACTTTCTCTGAAAAATAATAAAAGCATTTCCAATTTTGTCCTTTGGAAGGAATGAATCTCTACAGTCAGTATCTCACTTGTTGTAATGATGCATGAAATATTCCAAGCCATATTGTAGAAAATTATAACTAGTTGAAATGCATGTTTAAGTTTAAAACCAAGTGACTTTTTGCATTTTCATTTTCATTCCATTTTGGTATTAATGCATGCAGAGGAAATGATTTATGATGATGTTGAGAATGGGGATGAAGGTGGCAACAGCTCTTTGGATTATGGGTGGAGTTCAAGTGAATTTGAAAGCTATGAAGAACAAAGTGATTCAGAGTGCAAAAATGGGATTCCCAGCTCCTTTTTGCGAGGCAACCACAAAAAACAAGTATGTAACTAAAAACACTATTCATTCGCATTGGATGGTCTCCTGCCTTTTAAAAAATGCATTTTAATTCTTAAAGAATTTAAGTCATTTTAAAAATGGAAGTTAAAATATGTTTAGGATGGTGAATTCATAAAAGTATTCAACAAAGGATATACTTTACATAGTAGATTAATTTGTAAAATATGCTACTGAATTTTCACATAAATCCATTTAAATATTAACAGAGTAGATTACTACATAAGGACATCACATAGCAATTCCTAAATGGGTGTATTTTGAAAACTATATTTTCATGACCCAGTTTTGTTTTAAGTAGACCTTGCTATGTTTTTTTAAAGTAATGTTTTGGACTTTGGCCATTTTTGCCATAAAATAGGAAGAGAAACTAAAGGGGAAAATCATAATGGTTTGAGAAAGCTAAAATTCTCCTCTTCTTTCTGTGTATGTCATGTCTTATAGATAATTTTTTTTGCTAATTGCTATTGAGATTATGGATCTCAAGAGGGACCTTGAAATTTTAGGAAAGTAAAAAAAATACATCTTTGTCTCTGTCTTCAGTTACTGCATTATATACATTTTTTTTTTGAGCTGAAGTTTTCATTATTTAATAGTGGCCTGGTATACCTTATCTGTGTTTTTGTTTCAGTCTCAGTCATATATGGACTGATGTTAAATAACCACATTAATACAACTGAACCTAATTTGTGTGGTTACATGGGCCCATATGAAAGACGGACCTCATTCATTCATATTGTTTTCCTCTAAATGAATTGAATCACTGAAAAAGTAGGCTGGTTCAAGCTTATTGATTTAACCTAAGTGATTAAGGGTCTGACTATTAACATGGGCAAAAATAACTCTTTTAACCCCAGAAAATGCATTGTCATAAACTCTCAAAATCCAACCTATCTGTGCTTTTCCAACTTGGGTTTCTTTAAATAACAGTGGGACTCATTAAAAAAATACCACCAGTTCAATTTATAGATAAAACAAACTTGGTTTCTCCTCCAAATAATCAAAGCATTAGAAAATTAGATTTTTTTAGGTACTGTAAAATTTAGCTACTGATGAAAAATATTCTTCAATTCCAGGATTTGAGAACTGGGGTTGAACATCATAATGAGCTTTCTAAGAAAGCAAGTGACTTTTATGACTTGAGTTTTGAATTTTGCATTAAAACTTCTTCAGAGGTTGTAGCATCCACAAGTTTCAATAGGATGTGCTAATAGAAGCAGACTTCAGTTTGTACACAAAAACTCTTAGTCACAAATTTATTGTTTCATTTAATTTATTTGTTTTTCCTTCTTTCCCTGACTATGAAATTAGGTTAAGAAGCCTTTGAGAAGAGAAACAAAGGTTTAGATAATAGAAATTCAAATAGAGGAGTGTTATTTGAGATCTTTGGTTTTGAGACTGGTCTTGATGATCACTCCTTTTTTAGATACTCATTCATTGATTCACTCAAGTGCTACTTGATAAAGGTGTTCCTGTATTCTCAAAGATTATGCCAGCTGAGCAAAGTACTGGTGGTTCTTCTCCCTTCTCTCTCTCTCAAACATCCCCCACCTCTTGCTAACTAGAAAGGCTTCAAAGATAGTTTCGGTGATTGATGTTATATATTGGTATTCATGTGGTATTTTTCCTCCATTTTACAGTCTAACCAGGTTTGAGGATAGTTTTTGCTAGATAGGGTGATAATTTTCTGGCCACAGCAACTCTTAAAGCCATATTATGTGATGTAAAAGAGTTGCAATTGTATCGATTGGTAAGAATATTCACATTGAAGAAATTATCGTCCTTTGAAGTACTGAAGTAAATAAAATCTAGATCAAATGAGTAATGCCTTTGGAGAAGCTAATTAGTTTCTTTTAAAGAGACTCTGGGTTCTTTCCCTTTACCCCATTTCTAGCCCTTATTTTGCTTTGGAAAGAAGTTTGGACTATCTTTCTACTAAGATCCTTTTCCAACTCTAAGCTTTTGTGATTCTGTTATAAAAGATAGTGACATTGTACAAGTGTCTTTGGGCAACATTTTGCCACTAACAGCAGCATGATATAATGGAAACATTTGACCTGTAGTCAGCGGGTGGGGAATTGAATCCTGCTTCTACCACTTTTTAGTTTTATGATCTTGAGTAAATCATATGGGCCCAGGTCCTACCTCTGACACTTAAAGGCAAGTCACTTGGTCATTCAATTAGTCAATAAAATCAACAAGCATTTATTAAGTATATGCTTTCTTTCAAGCACTGTGGCAATTGTACTGGGAATACAAGAACAAAAATCAGATAACTCTTGATCTCGGGGGTTTTATAGTCTACTGAGCCCTCAGTGACCCTTGGTAATTCTCTTAAGACATTGATTTGCACACGAATTTATAACTTTAATTGGTGGAGGGAATTTCTCACCAGAAGGTTTATAAAATCAATAAATTCACAGGCGTAGACCGTAACAATTCACAGATCTAGAGATGGAAGAAACCTCAGAAGCTTCAACTCCCTCTTTTTACAGAGGAAGAAACTGATCCCAATGAGGTTAAATGACTTGCCTAATATCACATGTAAGCTTCAGTCATGAGATTTAAACCTAGGTCTGACTCCAGAACCAGTGTTCTTGCCACTTTTTCTTAACTCCCATCCCCATCTCTACCCCTCCATAAAAGATGATGATTATACTTTTTTCAAGGAGTATTTGTGGGCATATAATATATGTAAAAGTACTTTGTTAACCATTAAGGCCTACATAAAGGTGAACTATTCATATTATCTAGTCATTGCTAGAACAATTTATCCCATCTCTTAGTGGCATCCTTTTTATATACAGAATCTGAAACAACACTAACGTTTTAGTAAAAGGAGATCTAACCATTGGCCCTTACTTTAGAGAGACCCTTGTTTATCTACCTTTCTCATAACTACAAATAACTGTCATCCTTGAACTGAGGTTGAGTAGATGAGCTCTATAATTCTCTATAATTCCTATTAAGGAAAGCACTCATTTGTTCTGCCCCTTACAAGGTGCCAGACTTTCAGAGGATGGACTTAAAGATTTAGCCCACAAAGTAATGTTGAAAACATAACAAAAATGATATCTTTTTTTTAACTTCAACTCAAAAAAAAAAAAAAAAGGCTCCATTTTTTTTTTAAAACTTTGCCCAAAATAGTACTGTCTGGGAGTAAGCATGAGAAAGACTAACCCTAAAGGAACTGTGTTGTTTTTGTCTGTGTTTTTGAGACATTTCTGCTGCTTAAATAAAAAATAATATTTTATGGATTTTTAAAAATTTGTTCAGGGAACTAAACCCATAATGTTGAGAGCAATTGATGTCAGCTTGGAGACTATTTAAGGTTTTAATTTTTCCCTGTTATTGAAAAGTGAATATTCAGAATTGTCGAGCACATTGCCCGGCATTTTATGCAAGCTGGAGTCAGAAGAATGCAATTTTATTGAAAACACACTAATACTTAAAAAAATATTTTGTTGCACCCAATGTCAAAAGAATGATTTTTAAATTTAAAAAATAATTTAGTTTTTTTTTTTCATTTAGCTATTAATATCAAGGCACCAAGAAGTCTCCAATCTGGCTCACTTAAAGTAATTGTGGTCTCTTGACTTTTGGGTTTTAATTTTCAAAAATCAGTGGTGCTAAATAGAGCATATAGCATGCTTCAACTGGCTGTGCTTATGCCTCCTGAAAGACTTAGGATGTGCCTCTGTTTGAACATCCTTGCCAAAGCAGGTTCTCATATATATACACCATTTGTCAGACAAAATCGCATGTGTGACATTACTGAAGTACTTTCCATTTACACTTGTCAAAAAGTACTACAGACTTTTTTTTGAAAAGATTGTATTTCTTTATGCACTGTAGCTGTCTCATGACCTAACCCGTTTAAAGGAGCACTATGAGAAAAAGATGAAAGATTTGATGGCAAACACTGTGGGAGCAGTAGAGATTCAGCAGCTAAAGCAAAAACATGAGCTGAAGGTAGTGTGGTTAATCTTTTGACCAGCTACATTTTAAATGATAATTTGAAAACAGATTTTTATAACTCTTAAAAAATAATAGCCAAATGGATTGTGATTTTAATTGTAATATTTTTGAATTTTCTGTAAAAAGTACACTGTCAAGTAACTTTTACTATAGTTTGGTCTTCTCCATTTTTGTGACCCCCCTTTAACTTGTTTATATCTCTGACTAATACCATATTGAAACTAGGTTGATTAAGATTTTCAAGTAATTCATCAGACTAAAATATCCTCACAGCCTTGACTCTGTTAAGACAATATCATAAAAATTATATATTCTTATTAAGTAGAATTTGTTTGCTTTTATACATGAGGTATGTAGAAAAGACGATAATTTAGGGGAGTGATGGCCAAACTACAGCCCGTGGGCCAGATGCAGCCCCCTGAAATGTTCTATACAATGAGTAGGATACAATAAAATGAAACTTCGAAAGAGCTGTCTTAGAAACAGACTGACAGATGAGCATTTACTTTCCTTTGGCCCCCTCTTTAAAAAGTTCGCCCATCACTGATTTAGGGTATAACACAGAGTCTGATAGTATGATATAGGTTACAAATAAGGTAGGAATTCTGAGAAGGCCAAGTGTATTCAGGGAAGGGCTGTGTAGTAAATGGTCTTTAAAAATTGTTAAAATTTTGGAATAATGATGAGGAATATTTGAAGCTGTTAACAGAGGAGGTGGGAGTCACATATAGATAAAAATAGTTTATACTGGGAATAATGAGAAATCAGATTAACTAGGTAAACTGGAGACAGATTATAGCAGGTCTTAAATTTAAAGAACTTAATTAATTTAGTCTGAAAACAGTAGAATATATAGAATGACCAACTCTTTTGCCAGAGAGTAATGGGAGAAAAGTAGTACTGTAGAAAGAGAAATCAGGGGCAAGAAAATCAGTTAGGATTACATATTATTAGTACAGAAAAGGGCTAGCAACCCCACCCTGTGAAAACTACATCTGCTAAAGAAACTGCAACCTAAAGTAGGGGCAGCTGGGCTAGCTCAGTGGATTGAGAGCCAGGCCTAGAGACTAAAAGGTCCTAGGTTCAAGTCCGGGCTCAGACACTTCCCAGTTGGGTGACCCTGAGCAACTGTGTCCCATTGCCTACTGGTTGTGGCCCTATGCTCCTAGAATGGAGTCCCAGGATTAAAAAAAAAAAAAAAAAAGTACAGAAAAGAATTATAAGAGTCTGGACTGGACTAGTATAGGAATTGGTGAAAATAAAGATGAGAGGGAAAAGCTAATAGATATGAATTTATAGAATTTGGTAACTGATTACATGTATATTTTATTATATATAATAAAGAATGACAGTTAAGGAAATATCAATAATAAGTCTAAGATTTCAAGCCTGTGGGTGGTCCAGAAAAGAATGATGATATTTGTAGAAATGGGAAGTTTGGAATGGGAATTTACTGGGGGGGGGTGTAGGGTGATGTGTTCATTCTTGATTGGTTGGTGTCATTACAGGTAGTTAGAAAGAAGGGACACTGGCAAAATATTAATCTTGGAAATCTCTATTTAGGGATCATAAGTATGGAGGTACTTAGCTGAAGTTATAAGAAGTGAACTCTCCAAGGGAGTGAATGTAAAGAGCGGAGAACAGCTGATAGCTATAAAGAGAACACACATTGGGGGCAGCTGGGTAGCTCAGTGGAGTGAGAGTCAGGCCTAGAGACAGGAGGTCCTGGGTTCAAACCCGGCCTCAGCCACTTCCCAGCTGTGTGACTCTGGGCAAGTCACTTGACCCCCATTGCCCACCCTTACCACTCTTCCACCTATGAGACAATACACTGAAGTACAAGGGTTTAAAAAGAGAGAGAGAGAGAGAGAGAGAGAGAGAGAGAGAGAGAGAGAGAGAGAACACACATTGAGAGAGTGGGCGATGAAAGAGGAACCAGAGATAAAGGATGGGGGAGAAGAAGAGAGAAATAGATTATGTATTATCACAGAAAACAAGTAGAGAATTTCAAGAAGGGAAACCTCTTCAAAGATCAAGTAGAATCAATTGTCAGAATTATTCGATTTCTATATGAAGCCCATTATATTGGCTCTTTTCCAATGGGTAACAAATGTGAATAAATGTTGAGATTCAGAAATGAATTATTACAATTGCATATTTTTATTTTATTTTGATATTGATTAATGAATGTATTATAAGAACTTCTAGCTTGATATCACGATATCACTAGGGTAAATTTAATAAGAATTTATTAAAGATCTGATATGTGCTAATGCATTACCTTCTAGTCCATGGATATAAAGATAAACATGACATAGGTACTTTTTACAATCTAAGGGAGAGAGGGAAAATTTATATACAAATAACAGTGATACAAAGGAAGAGCATGATAAGTGCAAAGAAGATATTTAAGCAAAGAGACCAAAGCAAAGTGCTCCAAAAATTTGAGGATAGAGACTTCCTTTTCAGGCAGTGGTATTAAGAAAAGCTTCACTTAGATGGAACCTGAATGGTTCCTCACAAGAAAGGGAGGTATTCCAATTAGTGGTGATGGGGTAATAGAGAAAAGGGTCTATTCTAGACAAGGGAGATAGATGACATAATGACAGAAGAGGGCAGAACAAGGTTAGAACCTGTACAGGAGCTTAACTTGGCCATAATGTTATATATACCTGAAGGAAAGTAGTATGAGAAAGCTAGAAAGGTAGGTCTAATCAGTGATTCCCAAAGTGGGTGCTACCACCCCCTGGTGGGTGCTGCAGCAATCCAGGATGGCGGTGATGGCCACAGGTGCATTTATCTTTCCTATTAATTGCTATTAAAATTTAAAAAAATTAATTTCCTGGGGGCTAAGTAATATTTTTTTCTAGAAAGGGGACAGTAGGCCAAAAAAGTTTGGGAACCAAATTCTTATTCTAGTTAGACTCTAACTAGACTGTGGCAGGTCTAGAATAAGAATTCTAAACACTGACTATTTATGAATAGTGACAAGATTAGAGCTGTTTCTTAGGAAGATATCTTTTATGAAAGATCAGTTGGAGAGGAGATAGAGACCAGAAGATCAATTAATAAATTATTACAATAGTCTAGGTGAGAGGTAATGAACACCTTTCTAAGAGGAAAGTTATTGTTGGGTCTCTTGGTCACTTGGTCTCTTTTGTTTCAAAATCAACTTTTGATGGGTTCATTGTTCTCTATGTTCTTTCTACTTAGCTCGAGTCAAAAGTAATTTTACATTGGCACATGAATAGCTTTAAATAGTTCTCAGAACTTGGGCTATTCTCATTTGACCATTTGTAGACTGACAGCCCTATATCAAGTGGAGACTTAAGCACAGTAACGACTTCTACCTTTATAATGTAAATGGTCAAACGTGTGAAATGGGAGCCCTGGAGAGAATTAGTTCTGTTTGACCTGTCTCTCTATGCTCATTATGCTTATTGCCCTTTCCACTCTTTGGATATGGTCCTAGAATATTTTGTAAGTCCACAAGGTGTTTTTCTGTTCCCAAGAGATAAGTGTTTCAGAAAAGTATTGCATATGCACACATATGTATATGTATGTAAGCATATACATGTATATATGTTATATAAATATATGTTGTATATATTTAATTATTTAATGAATAATATGCTTTTAAGTGAAAAAAACCAACTCTTATCTAAAAGATTAATTTGAGACCAAACTACTTGACAGTATTCTTTTAAAAGAAGCTAGTTAAATGTAGAGATCTGTATCATGGATATTTGTTGAACTGCATCAATAAGCATTAGATTCATAGCTTACCATTTTTTTTCTCTTATAGATGCAAAAACTTATGCGGGCAGCAAAAGAAGGCACCAAAGATGGCCTTGAAAAAACCAAAGCTGCTGTGAAGAAAGGCCGCTCATTCATCCGGACTAAATCATTTGTTTCCAATGGTCAGTTCTATGGAGTTGATGCTATTGTTGAGGGTGGGCACGCTGGGAATGATGTAATTATTATATCTTACATGTGACTATCTGTGGGGCAAGAGTCAGGATCTTCCATAAGGCTCTGTTCATGGAGCGAATGATACTTTTGTGCTTTCCTACTTTGGAGAAAATGATAGCAGTATCTTGAAAATATTGTCAGTGAATAATGGAAATTCTCCAAAGTAGAGACTTCTCAGTTCTTTTAGTGGTCTAGGTGGGAGAAATCATAATCAGCATTGGAACAATATGAATGGAAAATAATATGGTCCCAAATTTAAATGACTGATAAGAGATAACTAATGTAAAATAGAAAAGTCCCTTAGCTTCTTAAGGCTTCCATCATCTTCCTAAGAAAACTTAGCCAGTTATGGAAGGATTGCCAGTTTGCTTCAGTATAAGAAGTTTCCATATCAGGTATTTCCTATATTATGATCTTACAGGTACAGGATAGAAAAGTACACATTGTTGAAATATTTAAGTAGGACGAAGGATGTAAAATTTCATTCTTTCCTGGAGGATTTGCATGTTAGCAGAACTTAAAACCTTAATCTAACTGAAACAAGGCTTGACCACATCCTTTAGGTGTCAGATGAAGAGGATTTTGCTTTTGCTTAGAGTTGGTTGGGGGCAGTGAGTGGTTAAGTGATTTACCTATAGTCATACACCTAGTATGTCAGAGGACCATCCAGTTCATCTATCCTCCACACCACTGATAAAATAATCCTGAATTGGAGATGCGATCCTGCTCTCTGCTCAAGAAGAGGGAACAGCTCCCTATTCACTTTAAGATAAAATATAGACTTCTCTGTTAGAGATTTAAAACTCTTTATAATCTTTTCAGACAGCATAGATTATCTCTCATTTTTTAACCAAACCAACTCCTTGCTATGTGTCATACACTACCTCCTGCCTCCCATTTCCAAGGCTTGGCCCTGGGCTGTCCTCCATGTATGGAACACGCTCTCCCTCCTCACCTCTAACTTCCTTCAAAGAACAGCTTGGCTGCCCCTACTTGAGGAGTCCTTTGAAGATTCAGCCCCACTTATTACTGTTCTTCCCTCTCCCAAATAACTTTCAGTTTACTTTATATGTATCTGTTCATTCTTTTTTTTTTTTAACATTTATTAATAATCATTTTTAACATGATTACTTGTTTCATGCTCCTATTTTCCCCTTCACCCCCCGCACTCCCCCCACCCATGGCCGACGCACTTTTCCACTGGTTTTGTCATGTGTCCTTGATCAAGACCAATTTCCCAATTGTTGGTGGTTGCATTGGTGTGGTAGTTTCGAGTCCACACCCTCAATCATGTCCGCCCCGACCCATGCGTTCAAGCAGTTGCTTTTCTTATATGTTTCCTCTCCTGCAGTCCTTCCTCTGAATGTGGGTAGCATCTTTACCATAAATCCCTCAGAATTGTCCTGGGTCATTGCATTGCTGCTGGTACAGAAGCCCATTACATTCAATTTTACCACAGTATATCAGTCTCTGTGTACAATGTTCTTTTGGCTCTGCTCCTTTCGCTCTGCATCAGATCCCGGAGGTCTCTCCAGTTCGCCTGGAACTCCTCCAGTTTATTATTCCTTTTAGCACAATAGTATTCCATCACCCGCATATACCACAGTTTGTTCAGCCATTCCCCAATTGAAGGACATACCCTCC
>NC_058131.1:193227720-193251876 GCF_016433145.1 Gracilinanus agilis | reverse complement strand
TAATGCTCTCTTCCTCTCCTTCTTATGGTAGTATTTATCCCCTCCCCTTCCCATGCCCTCTTTGTGTGTAATAGAATACCTTATTTTTCTTATTTACTCGGATTTTTCTTGGTGTCCCCTTCTATTCCTCCCCTCTTTCCCACCCCCCATGTCATCTTAGACCATTTAGTATCCTGTCCTCTCCCTATGAATTATTCTTCTGGTTGCTATAATAGTGAATATTATAATAGTGTATAGAGTTCACTACAGAGAATTATACATAGCATTTCTCCACCTAGTAATACAGATAATTAGATCTTATTTATGCCCTTAAAGAGTCAAGCTTAAAAGACTATGAGTTTTCTTTCTTTTCCCTCTGTTTCTTATTTACCTTTTCATCATCTTTCTCTTGATATCTGTGGTTGAGTGTCAAACTTTCCAATTAGTCCCGGTCTCTTTTGTGCAAAAACTTGGAATTCTTCAATTTTGTTGAATGCCCATACTTTCCCCTGAAAGTATATGGTTAGTTTCGCTGGGTAGTTGATCCGTGGTTGCAGGCCCAGCTCTCTTGCCTTTCTGAATATTGTATTCCAAGCCTTGCGTTCTTTTAGTGTTGAGGCTGCCAGATCCTGTGTGATCCTTATTGGTGCTCCTTGATATTTGAATTGTCTCTTTCTGGCTTCTTGTAAGATTTTTTCTTTGACTCGAAAGCTCTTCAATTTCGCTATTATATTTCTGGGTGTTGACTTTTCTGGGTCCAGTGTAGAGGGTGTTCTATGGATCCTTTCAATGTCTATATTGCCCTCTTGTTGTAGAACTTCAGGGCAATTTTGCTGAATAATTTCTTTGAGTATGGAGTCCATGTTTTTGTTAATTTCTGCCTTTTCTGGAATACCAATGATTCTCAAGTTGTCTCTTCTAGACCGGTTTTCTTGGTCTGTCACTCTCTCCTTGAGATATTTCATGTTTCCTTCTATTTTATCAGTCTTTTGACTTTGTTTTATTTGTTCTTGTTGTCTTGAGAGATCATTGGTTTCTAAATGTTCGATTCTAGCCTTTAAGGACTGGTTTTCCTTTTCAATCTGGTCATTTTTGGTCTTCAGTTGTCTTGTCTCACTTTCCAATTGCGAAATTCTGCCTTTTAAACTGTTATTTTCTTGCCAGATTTCTTCCATCTTCCTCAGCATTTCATTTTTAAACTCTTCCATAACTTGTGACCAGCTTTCATTTTTTTGGGGAGGTTTGGATTTTTGTTTTCCCTCCTCTGTTGTCTGGATTTTCTCTGTGTAGAAGTTGTCCAGTGTTCCAGAGTGTCTCTTGATGGCCTTTTTCTTCTGGATTTCCTTATTGCTGGCCATTGTTAGCCCCGCCCCTTTTCCGCTTTGTCTTTGCACTCCGGGTCTGCCTGGGCCTTGCAAGCTTGGGGGGGGGGGGGCTCCGGTCTCCTTGTCCTCGGGGTCAGGCCTCCTGGTAGTTCCCGGTCTGCCCCTCTGCCCGAGGTTCCTTCAGCAGTCTTTGGGGCTGCTTCCACAGCCGCGCTCCGGTCTGCACGGGGTCCTCACTGGAGGTCCAAGCCTGGGCTGGAGATCGTTATTCAAGCCTAGGGCACTGCCTTTGCCTGCGCTGCTGCTCTTAGGGCCCTGCCTTCACCCCCGCAGAAGGTAGTGAAAGTCCGTGGGCTGGAGATCTTTATTTGCCTCTGAGGCGATGCCTTCAGAGCTTGGGAAAGGCCGAGTTTTAGGGGCCTTTGTCCTGGCCGGAGGCGGTGCCTTCACCCACGTGGGCGCTCAGGGAGAGTCCCAGCCACCTGGGGTCCCTCGTCTTGCAGCGCACAGGTACGGGCTCAGGGGCTGCCAGTGATTATCTGGTTGCCCCAGTCCTGTTTACCAGCTTGTGCGGTGTGGGGGGTGGGGGAGGGGCTTCTTCCTCTCGTGTTTTAGTGTGAACTGTTTCACCCCTTTAAAGTGTGGAAATGCCCCGATTCTGCGTACCTTCAATGCTGCGCCCTGTTGTGGGGTTCCTTCGTTCCTCTGGACTCGTTTTTATTTCCCCTTGAGGGGTCCTGTGTGGTTTGGTCAGGAGAGATCGAGCAGCTGCTCCTTACTCTGCCGCCATCTTAACCGGAAGTCCTGTTCATTCTTAATGAGGAAAAAAGGTATTTTCTCCCAGAAGAATGTAAGCTTCTTGAGGAGGACTGTCTCACTTTTGTACTTTTATCCCTAGAGTCTAGCACAGTATCTAATACACAATGGTTATTCAATGAGTCTTTATTAAATTGTTGAAATGAACACTTGGCTCCAAGAACAACCATTTATCTACTATACCACAATGCCTTTCTTTTATTATTTTTTAAATCCTTACCTTAAAATTGGTATTGGTTCTAAGACAGAAGACTACTAGGCAATTGGGGTTAAATAACCTCCCCAGGACCCATAGCTAGAAAGTGTCTGAGGCCAAATTTGAACCCACGTCCTCCTGGCTTCAGGCCTGTTGCTCTATCCATTCTGCTACCTAGCTGCCTTCTTTTCCCAGTGCCTTTCAAGAGAGGATTTTAAATTGGTAGCTTCTTGAGGGCGGGGATTGTTTTTTGCTTCTTTTTGTTTTCCAAGCATGTAGCACAGTGCCTGGAACATAATTGGTATTTATTAAAAGCTTCTTGATTAATTGATTGGCAGGAGATTAAGGTTTCCCAGATGTGCTGACAATATATCATTTAAGGTGTCCAGCTCCTCTTCCTCCAAAACTTATGAGATAGAGACTCCCTAGAGGTAGGTATAACAGAGTGGCAGCAAGTCTCCATTAAATAGTCCATATGGGGCACAGTACATTTGGCTTAGAATAGTTATTATTATAGCTTTTTTCTGGATCTGTGGATTTAAGGGAACCTGGAGCATAGCATCTTTGGGTACCAGTGCACATGTCAGCTGAGAACTGCCCAAGGGCACAGAGGACTTCAGTGAACTGTAATGGCCACATGATTACTTGTGTGTCAGTTAGGATTCAAGCCTAAGCCTTCCTAAATCTAGGGTTGACCCTCTATTCACTACCCTGCACAGCTTCTTAGGGACCTTTATTCACTATAGTTCAGCCCATGGAACATGGCATGCCAGGCTCTTCTGCACCCCAAGATCTCCTTACATCTGTACAAACTCCTACTTATTGTTCCATGACACCATCTATCCTCTTCACCCTCTGCCATCCCCTTCTCCTTCTACCTTCCATCTTTCCCAACATCAGGGTCTTTTCCAGTTAGTGCTATCTTCTTATTATGTGGTCAGAGTATTTAAGCCTTAGTATTTGACCTTGCAGTGAGTAGTCTGAATTAATTTAAGTATTGACTGATTTGATCTCCTTGCTGTCCAAGGGACTCTCAAATATGTTTTCCAGCACCACAATTCAAAGCATTGATCTTGCGGTGTTTAGCTTTCCTAATACACTGTCATAGCCATCCTCCTGGAAAAAGGACAGCTTTGACTGTATAGACCTTTGTCAGCAAGGTGCTGCCATTGCTTTTTAGTATATTGTCTTCTGTATATTGCAGAGACAAACGTCACCTTATTTATTTAACTTATATGCAGAGTATGTCATGTTAAATGTCAAGCTGGACAAATAAAAATTAGGAGTAAAGTTTGTCAGGAGAAATATCAACCCTCTCAGGGGCACAGATGATTCCACTTTCCCTTTCTCCTTTACTCTTCACTTTTCTTTCCACAGCCATTTGTAAGTCCTCAACAGACCACCATTTTACTTTTTTGCTTTTCTTTTACTTTGGAATGTTATTTGTTGCTTTGCAGTATTGCAAACCTCTCCATAGTTCTTCAGGCACACTTGTCTACCAGATCTATTGCCTTAAATCTTTTCATCACTTCAAAATTATAAGGAATGTTACCGAGGTCATACCTACTATATGGTCTGCTAGTTTTCCCTACTTTCTTCAATTTAAGTCTGAATTTTTCAGTAAGAAGTTCATGATCTGAGCCAGAGTTGGCTCCAGGTCTTGTTTTAACTGACTGTTGGCTGTAAATATATAATCAATCTGATTTTGAGATTGAACATCTGGTGATGTCCACATGTGAAATCACCTTTATAGATCTAAAGTAGTTACTAATAGCATAACATTCAGTTGTTTGCTATGGAATATGGAAGAGAACATTTTGATCAGTGATTGAATTAATCAGTGCTTCAAACTGGTTGTTGAAATATGACCTCGATGTTTAAGGTAATTTGCCCCTTAGTGACACAGTGGAAAGTGAAATGAATTTGTGCCTTGAAGGCATGGTTTTAGAACTTACTACCTGTATGGTCTTAGACAAGTCCCTACAAGACTCAGTTTTCTCATGTGTGAAAGAGCTTGTTCTAGGTTGATCTCTTAGATTTTAGAATTAGATCTTGATAATCAAATTGTCAGCCAATGAAATAACATATTTAAATGGTTACTATGTTAGAGCAGGCATAGACTTAGAGATAATTAGTTAAGCTTTCTCATTTTACAGAGTTAAAAATAGACCCAAAGAAATTAATTTAGATCTTGGGTTATAGAAGTAGTCAGAGGAAGAATTAAGCTTCAAATCTGAATATCCTAACTCCCAGGGCAGCCTTTTCTCACCATACTTGTAGGTGTATACTTGATCTCATAGACTTGGCTTCAAGTGTCAGTATCTCAAAACTTGTCCTGTTTTTCAAAGCATGCATTAGGTTAGTTCTTCCAGACTTTAAGATTTGGAGAATTCAGCTGTTTCAAGCTCTTAATGAGAAAGTTCTGCTTAAAGAGGGGATTGCAGGACTCCATTGTACTTTAAGTTTCCTTTAGTTTCTTATTCAAATGTGGATATTTTAGGAGGTTATAGATTATAAGATTGTGGGCCGTACTACTTATTTATAATCAAATTCTCCAGATCATCTCCTACATTTTATGGTTTAAAAGATTATTCAAAAGACTATTCAAAATAAATTCCCGTTTATTGGAGAATAGACAAACAAATTGTATTAGTATTACAGATTCTCATTGTGGTAAAAGAATTAGGAACACAAAGAACACAAAGAAGTTGGGAAAGACATAAATGAACTGTTGCAAAGTGAAATAAGCAGAGCCAAGGATAGAATACACAAGGACAACAATAACATAAATGGAAAGAACAAGCATAAAACAATTGAAAGTGTCTTGCAAAATTATAACTTTGACTCTCAAAAAAAGACATTACAAGACATACCCCCCCCTTCATCTTTTGTAGAATTGGAGGTTGGTGGGGGAAGGAAACATCGCATAAAATATTTAGGTTTGGGGGAATATATTGATTGCTTTTGCTGATTTTTTCCCTTCATTTAAAAATATTTACTATGAGGAGGTTATGGGGGAAATGGAATCAGTGGGAAATATGGGGGATGTAAAACAGAAGAGAATAAAAGTACTTTACAAATATCTAATTTTCTCCCTAGAACAACTCTGTGAAGTAGTTATTATTATTATCTTCAAGTGACAGATGAGTAAATTGAGGTATTCACCACTTTAGGGACTTGATCAGGGTTGTTACCAAACTCTAAGTGTCTGAGGCTGGAGTTGAACTCAAACGTTTTTCACTCCATATCCAGTCCACTGCACCATCTGCCTCTCTAAAACAATTGTTTAGTATATTTTTTCATTTTAGTCAAATTTATATATTGCCAAAATGCCCTCAACTTTTGTGTAAAAGATACTAGGAATTTGCTTGATATATAATCAACGAGAAACTGAAATTTAGTCAATTATATGCAAAATTCTTTTTGCATATTCTTATTTCAATGTACCAATAATTTTAAATATATTTCCACTAAAAACAAGTATCTCACTTTCTATTTTTAGAACATAGATCTTGTCTTCAAGAGGAAGAGCTTAATTTATTTATTGATGTTGATTGTGTGCACACAGAGGCTATCATGACCCCAATGCCAGAAGGTCTGTCCCAGCAGCAGGTTAGTATATTTTGCATTGTAAGAAAATGGAATATCACCACATGTATTGTGAAGATTAAAAAAGTCTTTTATATGTGTGAATTCATTTGATTTTTACAATAAACTTGTGAGATTAGATGCATTATTATCTTCATTTTACAGATGAGGAAAATGAGGTACAGAACAGTTTTTAAGTGACTTACCCAGGGTAACATAACTATTAAGTGTTCAATGCAGGATTTGAACTCAGGTCTTCCTGACACCAAATCTGTGTTCTGTAGCTTTCCAAATGGGTGACTTGGAAAAACTATAGTTATGTGAGATGGAAAATAAAGGCAAAGAAATGTTATCAAGAAATGTTTGCTTGGCAGAAACAGGAGAAGACTACAAATAGTGACAGGAATATTATACAATGAACCACTGTGAACAACAGGTATTCCAAGCATTACAGTGATCCAAGACTGTCCCAAAGGAGTCATGATAAAAAGTGCCATCTGCTTCTAGATAAAAAAACCTGATAGTCTCCACATCCAGACCAAAGTAACCTTTTTTACCTTCTCTCTTAATTTTTTAATTTGAGTTTCCTCCTACAAAAGGATTGAAACAGGAAAATGTTTTAAATGATTACACATGTAAAATCTATACAATTGTTTGTCATCTTGACATGAGTTGGAAGGAAGGGAGGGAGGGAGAGAATTTGAGACGATATTCTTTGAAAAATATTGGAAACTTATTACATTTAATTGGGGGGAAATTAAGTTAAATTTTTTTAAATGAATGTCTGCTTGGTCAAATTTGGTGCAAGGAGAATGTTAGAGATTAAGTATAAAAATTTTCATGATTTCTAGGGATAAATAGGCAGATTAAACAAGGAATTTAAAATCTGATTTGGGCTTAAGTGAAAGAGTCTAGAATTTAAAGGCAGAATAACCCACTAGTGCCTGGATAGCCTTGGGCAAATCACTTAAGGCCTCAGTTTCTCATCTCTTAAATGTTGAACTACATGCCCTACATGGTCTAAAAAAATTATCCATTGATCCAGAGACAGAGATATGAAAAAGTGGGTGACAGTGTGACAGAGGAAGCTAAGGAAGGAAACATGTAAAATTTATACTATAAATAAGGAAAAAAGCCTGAAACTTGGACCTGATTCAGAAACTACTTAGCTATGTGATCATGACCAGGTGACTTCAACTCTGAGATCAGACCTGGGTGGGGATATCAATATTTAGACTACCTATTTCACAGGGGGATGTTTCTAAGGAAATCATTTTGTGAATCTTAAAGAATTTAATAAATCTTTATTAGTAGTTTTTAGCTAATTGCAGCCTAGGAGATGAACAGTGATTCAGATGAGTTGAAATAGTATTTAAATGCCTTCTTTCTCTGTGCCAGGGATTGGATCAGGTGTCAGGAATACAAAGAGAAAGCAAGAAACAATAAAAAGACTTTGACACAAAGACCTCATATTCTAGTGCAGTGATGGTGAACCTAGGACACCAGTGCCAAAGATGGCGGGCAGAGCACTCTCTGTGGGCATGTGACACCTCCACACCACCCCAGTTGGCTACTAGAGAGGCAGAGGGACTTGGGCAGAGTTGCTCCCCTCTCCCTCTACACTGTGCCTGATGACATTTTTTCACTTTCCCCACCTCTCTGCCTAGCAGCCCTAGGGGATCACTTCCTCCCTCCTCTGTCCTGGTAAGGTGGGTGGCTCACAGGCTGCAGAGCTGGAGTGGAGTGCAGTCCTCTGGTCACTCCCCTCCCCTTTTCTACCCCTGCTGAGGACATTCCTCACTTTACCTACCCCTCCACGCCCAATGAGAGCGTTTCCTCCCTCCCCTGTGTGGGTAAGGGGTGGTGGTGAGGCCATGGCACATGATCTCTGGAGGAGGGGCACAGCACGCAGTCTGGGGTGGGCCATAGCACTAGGTCTCTAAAAGGTTCTCCATCACTGTTTAGTGAGAAAAACAAAAAACATATGCCTGGAAAAGTAACTAGAGAGCTTTTATTAAATGATACAAAGTAATTTTGAGAGATACAAAATGTTATCAATAAAGTGATCAGGAGAAGCCTCTTCCTTGCAGGAGGAGGCAATTGAGCTCCTTTTCTAGGCAGTTAGAGATTCTGGCAGTGAGTTGGGAGTCCATTTTAAGGGAAAAAGACAGGAAATGGAATCTCATGTACAGGAAATATTTGGTAAGTCCCTGGATCTAGAACTGAGAATACAGCAAAGGGAATTATTGTAAATACATTTGGAAATGTAGGTGGCAGCTAAGTTGTGGAGGGCAAAAGAGTTTTAGGGATGTGATTATCCAGAGAAATCTAATTAAAACTTAAATTGACTTAAGAGAAAATAAAACAACCTCCTTCAGGAGGAGGGGAGACTAGTGAGTTGGAGCATTGCCACAACAAGCATTTATTTCCTAAAATCCTTCTGTGTGTCAGGTAGTGTGTTAGGTTTGGGGATAGAGACAAAAATTAAACAATACCTGTTCTCCAGGAGCTTATATTTTATGGCAGTTGGGGAGAGGCAGGTTCAGCTAAATATGGGAAAATTTAGGAATGAACTGCTTTAGGACATAGTCTTCTGTATCTGAAGTCACTGGACAAACACTGGATGATCAAGGATGAATGCCTTGTGGAATGATGATCTAAAATACCCGATGTTGTGCTCTCTATACACTAGATATTTAATATCTTGTTTGAAATGAATTGAATTAGAATAGTATTAAAAGAAGAGATGAGCTTCTTTCCATAACGGACCATGGCAGTTATCTGCGAAAATTTCCCTAGTAGATGCTCAGATCCCCTCAGCTCTTCCTTCCTTCCACATGTACCACTGCATCTTTGTCTTCTGACACCTAAAACAATGCTATCTTGCTTTGATCGGTTCTTGCAATCTTGCAGTAATTACTTGGGAAATAAAGTTAAATGTCAAAAGAATTTCATGTTATAATGGTTTCTCCCCAGAATCAATTCAGTATTCTTAACAGTTACCCATATTCATGTATTTTAGTCTATTATAACAACCCCAAAAACACATGTGAAAGAAAAGACATGGGGCAGCTGGGTAGCTCAGTGGATTGAGAGCCAGGCCTAGAGACAGGAAGTTCTAGGTTCAAATTTGGCCTCAGACACTTCCCAGCTGTGTGACCCTGGGCAAGTCACTTAACCCCCATTGCCTACCCTTACCACTCTTCTGCCTTGGAGCCAATACAGAGTATTAACTCTAAGATGGAAGGTAAGGGTTTGAAAAAAAAAAAAAAGAAAAGACACTATTGAGAGGCATTGTGAGTAGGACTAGGTAGTTCTGTAAACAACATTTTAGTAAAGGTATGGATAAACTAGATTATATTTCAAATGTTTTAAACTACATTTTAGAAAATACATTGATAAACTGGATTATATGCCAAAAAGGACAGCAAGGATGTTGAAGGACTTCAAACATAATCTAGATAAGGACAGATTGAAGGGACAGATTATTAATCTAGAGAAGAGGTTTAGGGGTGATGGTGGCAAATTATAACCTTTTTAATTCATTGGACAGATTATCATGTGGGAGAAGAATTAGACTCGTTCCACTTGGACCCAGATTGGGAAATTGTTTATGCCTTGAGTAAGAGAAAACTTCCTAATAATTAGATCCATCCAAAAGTAGAAAGGAGTTTCCTCAGGAGTAAGTTCCTCACTTGAGGTTTTCAAACAAAGACTGTATGACCTTGTATATTATGGCAGTGACTATTGTATAGATACTTGATGAACATCCAGATGACCTCTGAGATCTCTACCATCTCTGAGATTCTATAAATGTTAGTCATAAATCATTCTATCCTACCCCCTAGCATCTATTATTTCAAACACATTAGAAAACTGGGTTCGTTAAGGCAAGAAAAACGTCTTGAAAATCCTTTGTATAATGACGAAACCTCTGATGAAGAAAATAATTGTTCTCTAATTGTTCAAATGTTAAAAAAATGATTTTTCCCCCCAAACTAGAATTTTCTTAATGCTTGATGTTTGTGCTCTTTTTATGCACTAGATGGCAGTATAGGATGCTTAAATATTCGTAGGCAGAGCTGCCTGATAGAGCTAGAGACTGGGGGAAATTAGTTTGATCTTAACTTTGTTAGTCATTCTGTTTGTATGATTTATAATCAGTATGTCACTTCTGGACAGTAAGATGATTTCTTTTGCCTCTACAAAAGTGCCACATATCATCAATTACCTACAATGGACTTAATCCATCCAATATAGCTTTTGTTTGATATTACAACATATTTATATGGAGAAAAAAACAAACATATCCTAAGGACTTAAAAAAAATGAAAATTACAGGTTTAAAAATACATGTCCTGACTCTAAGGAAAATTGTACTCTGTTATGTAATACATGCAGTACTCTACTACTTCTTGGTATAATATATTTGATGTTCCTTTATATTGTATGCTTTATTATATTATTTATTTATTATATTTAATATACTTATGCTAAGTCCCTTTTATTCATCCTTCCCTGTCACCAACATATTAATCTTTTTCTCAGAGAAAACATGACTTTATGAGGTAATGTGGTGTAGTGAAAAGAGTACTAGATTCAGCATCAAGAGAATCTTAAGTCCTGGCTTTAAGTCATTATGTAAGAGCTCCATCATGGCTCTGTGTGATGAGGTCAGTCTCGATCTGCGAGCCTCAGTTTCTTCAGCTGTAGAAGAGAGATAATTATGCCTTGGACTCTTCTCGTGATTATTATTGAAGAAAATTCTTGGTGAAAGTGAATTATTGTTATTGTTGTTGTAATTGTTCTTGTTATTTTGTGTTGTGAGATAGACTTTATCCTAGATTTTCTTTTGTTAATCCTCCACTCGGCAATGTTCCAAGCATATGGTGGCTAATGGAGAAACACTTATTGAATGAGTGGGTTTTTTGAGGGGGGGAGGATAATGCTATAATATAAAATCTTTTTATTATCATTTTTGGTTTGGAAATATAGAGTGATCTTAATGATGAAAGTATATATTAAGTGACTGATACATGCCAAACATGAGCTAAGTGGTGGGGATATAAATATAGAAGTCACCTCTTTCCCTCCCTCAAGGAGCTTATATTCTAATTTGGGGAGATAATATTTATAAAAGAGGGGTTTGAGGGAAGGAAGCTTTGGTCTGAGAAATAGTTGGAATGGCAAGTGGGGCCATAGTGTACAGTCAGTTGTTAAATCCTTTTAGTATAGTACAAATACTATGGGCTCTGGATACAGAGGATCTGAGTTCCAATCCTGATTTTGAAGCATACTACCTGTGTGACCTTGGATAAGTCAATTAATTTTCCTGGGCCTCAGTTTTCCCAATTATAAAATGCAGGGACGGGACCAATGCTATCCTGTAATGACTGTTCTTAGAGCAGAAGGTGAAAAACTAGGGCACAGAGGCCAGAAGCAGAATGTGCTTGAGGCAAGATGCTAGCAAGTTGTCATGTGTGGATCAATGTCTAACTTGGTCCAAGGCTACTCAGAGATAGTACATTTGCTAAATTTTCACTCTCTCACCAATCAGGATGGCTCAGCCTCTAAGATTCAAAGCTGAGTGGAGTACTACCCTAGAGGTTGGAATATGGAGCCGGGGGAAGAAAGGGTATGGTTTTTGGAGTGCCAGTCTGAAGGATGTTCTCTGTTAGAAAGAAAGAAGGAAAGTAGGTGGTGAGATGTCTGGGATAAATGTGTGTGTAACACACACCCCTTTATATATGTGTTAAATATATTGTTAAGCATATATATATATGTGTATATATATATATGGAAAAGCATGTATATATATGTAATAAAAATATATATTAAAAATAGTTCCTTGATCCTGTAACTTCTTTTTCACTTTAACGTGATAGTATCAATTCTTTGTGTCTTTCTGACTGTAAGATTGTGAAAAAATTAAAGTTTTTGGGGGGCTTTTATCATTTTTGTATATTACAAAAATACTATTTTTTTTTATTTTTTTAAACCCTTAACTTCTGTGTATTGGCTTATAGGTGGAAGAGTGGCAAGGGTGGGCAATGGGGGTCAAGTGACTTGCCCAGGGTCACACAACTGGGAAGTGTCTGATGCCAGACTTGAACCTAGGACCTCCCGTCTCTAGGCCTGACTCTCAATCCACTGAGCTACCCAGCTGCCCCCTTACAAAAATACTATTAACCAACTCCAAAGCTAAAAGTGTAAATCACTTCCTGCTCCATATGTGATACATACAATTGAAGTAATTTTCTCTAATCATATTTTCAAATCTTCCACAGGTTGTAAGAAGGTATATTTTGGGTTCAGTTGTTGATAGTGAAAAAAACTACGTGGATGCTCTTAAGAGGATTTTGGAGGTACCTGAATATCACTATTGTATTTTTTTAAAAAAAACTATAATAGTTTAGTAAATTAAGTAAGTTATCAAAAACATATATCTTATTTATTTATTGCCACTAACCATCAAGGAATTTGCATACTTTATTCTTCAAGACTTCACAAAAATTTAATCTTTTTTTTTTTCACTCCAGCAATATGAGAAACCACTTTCAGAGATGGAACCAAAAGTTTTGAGTGAAAGGAAGCTAAAGATGGTGTTTTATCGCATTAAGGAAATCCTTCAGTGCCATTCTATGTTCCAGATTGCTTTGGCCAGTCGGGTATCGGAGTGGGATTCTGTTGAAATGATTGGAGATGTCTTTGTTGCTTCGGTAAATACAGTAGCACATCCATACAGTCGCGTTCCTCCTTTGGCTGCATTCTTTTGCAATTTTGTCTGAAAATTGGACTTGTGCTGCTGAAAATGGGAACAATTAACCTGATAAACATAGCAGGAAGGGATAATATTAGGTTTATCAGATATGTAATGGATTTGACTATGGTGTTATTTCAGGCTTACAGAGAAATTGACTAGCAAAATATATATTTTGTCAAATGAAAAAGAAATCAGGAGCAAATTTTTTTCAGTGATCTAGTGCATTCTTATAATATATATATCTGAAGTTTTATAATGGTGCAGTATCATTTTAAACTATTCTGATGCTTATTGTTTGCTGACTTTTATCCTTTATCCAGGATTGCGATTTCATTGGTGAGGGAAGCCCGTAGTGTGAATTTGGGTTGCACCATTTGGAAATTCATATAAAATTTAGCCACTTAGAAGTCACTGAATTTGAATCCCAGTCTTCCTGACTCCAAAGCTTGTTCCTTATCCACTACATTGTGTTGCTTTTCTGTGTTCTTAAGAAGGGCTGCATTTAAAATGTGAGGATTTCATAAATTCTCATATTAAACTGAGTCTTTGTGATATGAAAGTCAGTCAAAAGATATATACACTGTGAATTTTGTGTAGATACCTGCTGCGACTTCACCTTCTTTCCTCTCCAACCCCAAATGAATAGTTAGCCATTTCAACTCTCTAATATCCTCTACTCTTATACCTCCCTCCCCTACTTGGCCTATATCCACTCTTTTTTTTGTCAAACCTCAGGCCTGGATTATTTCCACCATATTCCTTCTTTGTTCCTACTCAAGAGCCACTGAATGAATCTGAAGAAAATCTCACAACTATGCTGCCTGGTATGTTATAAATATGTGTACTACAGTTTCAACTGGGCTCTCATTGAAGCAAAGCAAGCTTTTTATTCTATCCAAAATGATTATCCCCCTTCCACAGAAACTATGACTAATGACTTTTCTCCTCAAGATCTCTACACTTTCTCCTTTTCATTAGCTTTCTTCTTTAAGAAAATACTTGGGGCATTAAACATGTGTTTGTTTTCTATTCTCATACCTTCACTGACATCATCTCTTACTCTCTCCTTCTTTCTTCAAGTCTGACAAAAAGGTTGTCTTCTTTGCCAAGGCCAATCTCTATGCATGTGCACTTGCACCCACCCTATCCCTTCTTCCCCAGCAAATTGCATCCTCAATCATCCCTTCCCTCTCTCTGAAATTGTTAACCTCTCCCTATGACCTTATATCCTTTCTAAACATGCCCAAATTTCTCCTATCATTAGATCCTACTATTCCTTTATCTCTCCCTTTCTTGGCCAAACTCTTTGTAAAAGTGTTCTATGCTGAATATCTCCAATTTCCTGTCTTCTTACCCTTTTGTAATCTGGCTTTCTACGTTATCATCTATCTGAATCACCTCTCTTCAAAGCTACTAATGATGTCATAATTGCCAAATTTATCCGTCATCTTCTCAGTCCTAATTCTTCTTGATTTATCTGCTGCAGGTGACACTGTTGACTGCTCTTTCCTCCTGGATGCTTTCTGTTCTTTGTTTTTTTTCTTTTGTGTGTGCCTTTTTTCCCTCTTCTGGTTTACCTTTTATCCATATTACTGCTTCTTCTCAGTTTCCTTTGCAAATTCATCAACTTCATCAAGCCCACAAACTGTAGATAACCCCCAATGCTCTGTCTTGGATTTTTTAATCATTTTCTTCTGTATTCACTGGACAATCTCATATTTTCATGGGACTAACTATAATCTCTAAACTGATGATTCCCAGACCTATATATCTCCAAATTCATTCTTTCCCCCAAGCTTTACTCTCAGATTACCAACAGCCTAATTGGGCATTTCCTTATTTCTTTTGAAGGCTCCATCAGCATTCTAGTGTCTTAGTGGCCTTATTAGCCTTATCCTAGACTCCCCACTCTCCCTTATACCACATATCCAATCATTTGCTGTTTCTACCTTCATAGTATTTTCTACATCTCACTCCTCTTCATTCCCACAGCTATCACTTTAGTTCAAGTCTTCCTCACTTGTTTTCCAGATTCCAGATTGCCAATTGGTATACCTGCCTCAAATCTTCACCACTTTAGTCAGTTCTGCAATCAAGTGAAAATGTCATTTTTAAAAATTCTGTTTTCTTGATTATCCTTTCTTTTTTATATTTGTGTCACTTAAAATAACTCCATACTTCCCCAATAGAACTCATTCTTATTACAAATATGTTCAGGGAAGACTACCTTTGGTGTGAGAACTTGTTGAACCCTTTTCAGGGCTGTTCATCTACCTTTGGCCATCATCTCTCACCCAACTCTTGCCTGTGGCTCCAAAAAGCTGTAGCATGCCCAGTGCCTATACCCTGGGAAAACTATCTCTTCAGAGGGCTGAACCATGTTGAGGGTAATCAATCAGCCTCAGACCTATCAGTGAATGAGTGGGATGTCTTCCCCAAGCATGTGAGGACACCCCTGGTAGAATGGGTGGTCAGGAACAATCTGTTCCAGTGGCCATAAAGGCAACTGAAGCAGTCACTAAGGAAGCTTAGAGCTTGGCCAGACAACAAAGACCCCAAAGTCATCTGCCACATCCCAGGCCATCAACAGTTATCTTGACTTTTGTCTCACCACTAGACTCAGTGTCTACAGGAGAGAGAGTGAAGAGGATGACTTTTTGCAGCTCTGTCTCACTTAAATCCAATTCATGAGCATTGGTCCTCAATGAAAACAAAGGATGAACCAAACAAGAAGTACAATCAAGCACAACAGAATTCTGTGTAGACCATCCATGCCTGAAAATAAATGCAATGCCTTATTCCACATTCAGAGGCCATCGTCTCTGTGCTGAGAAGCAGGAGTGTGCTTCACTACCAAACCTATGCAGCATTCATTGGTTACATCATTAGTCTTTTTTGTTGTTTTCTTTTATGTTGCTGTAAGTTATTTGTCAGTTATTCTCCCAGGTCTGTCTACTTCACTCTGCATGAGTTCAGATATCTCTCCAAGATTCTCTGGATTTTACCTATTTGTTATTTTTTGTGAAGCAATAATATTTTATTCTATTTATGATCTTGTCACTATAATTTGTTCACCAGGGGATAGAATATTCATCTTCCCTCAAGTTCTTTGCTGTAGTACAAAGTGAAACTTTAAATATTTGGTCATGAATGGGACCCTTCCTTCTGTCTTTGATCTTCTTATAATAGATGCCTAGTAGTTGGTGTTATCACTGAGTCAAAGGCAATGTCTAGTTGAGTGACTTTTTAGTAAAAGTCCAAATTTAACCAGTCTTAGGACATCTCCTGAAAAGCTCATTGTAATTTTACAAACAGAAGTTGTGAAATTTTTTAAACATTATGTCAATTTAAAGGATAATTATGAAATATAGACTTTCATTCTAAGCTGATATATATATATCTTTACATAATTATAAATTCCTGATTATTAATCATTTTCTCATATTTTAGTTTTCCAAGTCTATGGTGCTGGATGCTTACAGTGAATACGTGAATAATTTTAGTACAGCTGTGGGAATTCTTAAGAAAACATGTGCTACCAAACCAGCTTTTCTGGAGTTTTTGAAGGTGAGTATTTTTGTTTAATATCATCTCCACTCAGGCATCTAGGTGGTTCAGTGACGAAAGAGCAAAGCTTAGAGATGGGAAGTCCTGAGTTCAAATCTGGTCACAGATACTTTCTAGTTGTGTGACCCTGAGCAAGTCACTTAACCCCATTTGCCTAGTTCTTACTGCTCTTCTGCCTTGGAACCAATACTTAGTATCAAATCTAAGACAGAAGGTAAAGGTTTTTTAAATATATATATGTAATGTGTATGTATATATATCTATGTTATATAACATATATCCATACATATATGTATACTTTTGTGTATATATATATATATAATATGTAAATATTGGCTCCATAGTTTATTTCAGTACACTCCATTTAAAATGGAAATAGCTAAAGATATCCATATCTAAGAGAGATCCCAGAATTCCACAGATTATATGATCACCATTTCCAGCCTCCATGTATAGAATATGATTTGCCATAAATGTGTAGATACTAGTCACAAAATAGAGATGTTGATCTGATCCTAGAATTTGAAATGTTTGAGGAAAGCATTTTAAAATTATTGAAAATTAATAGTATTGGAATAAAATTTGAAACATATTAGGTATGTGATCCTAGGCAAATCATTTAAACTCTTCTTGCCCTAGGTAACTCTCTCGGACTGTAAATTGTCATAAAATTGCCAATCTGCGTTGACATTAGAAATTGGAGTTCCCCAATGAAATCATAGGATCAGAGTAAAAAACAACATTAAAAACCAACTTTGTGTTTTAGTAATTTAGCTCAGTGGTGCTGGGAAGAGAACCCTCCACCTGAGTTCATTTGTGGCTTCAAATTTGTAATATATGTTTGACTCTGGGCAAGTCACTTAACCCCTCTCTGCTTTAGTTTTTTTCATCTGTAAAATAAGGATAATATCACCTGCCTCCCATGGTGGGTATAAGGATAAAACAACATAGTTGTAAAATTTTTTGCAAAATTTAAAGTGCTATATAAATGTTAAATATTATAATTATATAAAAATAAAGAAGTAAAAAAAATTGTATTAGGCATGTTGAGGTGATATTTAAGAAGAAAGGTTTCTTTCTGGTGCTCTTCTGAAACATCCTTTTAGAAATAACAAAGAGTATGTGGACTCATGTCCTGGTTTGTCAGAACGGCCTCTTTTGGGGTGAGGTCTAAAAACAAAGGAATGAAAAGCCAAACCGCCTGTGTATACTGAACCTCTACCAGGGGAGACATTTGTTTTTCTTTTTCCTTTGATGTTTAGTGGAGATAACTGAGAACCTTACTTTGTGGCTGTGTATCTTTGAAGTCATGAAGAATGTTTTACTGACTTCTCTCCCTCTGCCCCTTTTAGAGCCCCAGTGAATCAATTGACATATGCTATTTAATCAACTAGCAATGCTTTCCCCCAGGTCCAAGATGTATATCAGGTAGTATGGTACAAATAGAATATGAAAGCTTGATACAAGTTTGGATCAAATTAAATTTCCTTTTCAGATACTATATTAGCCCTCTGTAGAAGCTTGACATCAGCCCAGCATGCTTTGGGTTTAGAAGGGTGGTATACAGAGTGCTAGTCTTAGAATCAGACAATCCCGGGCTCATCTGTGACTAGTTGTATGACTATGAATAAATCCCTTAACATCTCTGCATCTCTGTTAAATGAGATTATTTTTGCCTGTAATCTCAGGACAGCTAGATGACACAGGGGATAGAGTGCCAAGCCTGGAGTCAAGAAGTCTCATCTTCATGAATTTAAATTTGTTTTCAGACATTTATTAGTTGTGTGATCTTGGGAAAGTCCCTTAACCATGTTTGCCTTAATTTCCTCATCTGTAAAGTGACCTGGAGAAGTCGATGACAGACCACTCCAGTATCTTGGTCAAGAAAAGCCCCATATGGGGCAGCTAGGTAGCTCAGTGGATTGAGAGCCAGACCTAGAGATAGGAGGTCCTAGGTTCAAATCTGGCCTCAGACACTTCCTAGCTGTGTGACCCTGGGCAAGTCACTTGATCCCCATTGCCTAGCCCTTACCACTCTTCTGCCTTGGAGCCAATACACAGTATTGACTCCAAGACGGAAGGTAAGGATTTTAAAAATTAAAAAACAAAACAAAACAAAAAACTCCATATATGGTTACAAGAGTCAGACACATAACAACAAAATATCACAACTTTACAGCATCACTATGAGAGCTATATGTTATAATGTCTATAAAATACTCTACAAACTTTAAGGTGCTATATGTAATAAATGCCAATTGCTATTATTAGAAAGCTTTTAAAAATTATATTTCTGATAGTGAGAGACACTGTAACTTAGCATTGGAGTCAAGTACACTTGGGTTCAAGTCTTGCCTCTGACACATACTAGTCTTGTGACCCTGAGAAAATCACTTAACCTCTCAAAGCCCAAAGAAATTCTAATACTTGTAGGGTAGGTACAGAACCACATTGGCGGAAGGCATTTCCTCATGGAGACATCCCTATACAAATAAAAGAACAGGTTTACCCTTCTCCATCAAAATTAATATTTGAGATTCAGATCAAATTACTTCTCCTTTATATTGGCTGATTGGTTTAGTAAACTTGGAGAGGAGAAGGACCTCAGATATAATCTAGACAAATGCCCACATTTTACAGATAAAGAATTGAGGCATAAAGAAGTTATAAGATTTTTCCAGATTTAAATTGTTCCTTTATCTGGTCCTTTTGACCACCCACTCTCAGCCTGATAGTCTATAACTTGAATAAATTTATAGGTAGCCAGGATAAAGGGTCAAGAGTAAGAAATGAAATTGCAAAGAGGAACCTTGAAGTCATATCCATTCTGTTCCACAAATCAAGGGAGGATAATTTACAAATGGTCTCATATGTTAACCAAATTCATACCCTGGGAATATGTGTTACCTCAGGGGAAGCCATTTTGGTGCTGCTGTCAAGATTTCTGGTCCTTCATGTGACAATTCCAGACAAAATTCAGACTTCCACCTCTATAGACCAGCAGAGCATAAAAAAGGTGTGGATAACTTTGGGATAATGGCATTGAGGTTTTACTGATAACCGTGAAATGATTCAAACATGTTAATGAACTAACATAAATTGGCAAAGAGAGGAGTTGATCTGCTTTTTAAAATCTCCTATAAAAATGAGACCTCCAACTCCTGTCTCTAGAGTACTCTTCCATTTCCATTAAGTCCATGTTGAGTGCTCCCAAATCTAATCTATGGTTCCATGAGTGATAAACTCTGCCTGCCTGTCCCACTCTCCCTGTTCTTCCTCACCCACACTGTCTGCCTCAGTATCCCTCCCCACTTTTTACCAGTTGTCTTTGCCTTTATAGACTTTTTATTCCTAATACACATGCTCTCTGTGTTTAATTAAGTGTGATTGCCATCCCATTTCCCAGTGCCAATCGCTGTCTTTTATAGTGGATACCCAGAGAACCAGGTAGACCTGTCCCTATTTCATAAATTAATTATAAATTCAACAGGTTAGTAAGTGTCAAAACTAGGATTTGAACTCAGGTCTTTTGTTTCTTAATTTAGCATTTTTTCCCTTGAGTCTGTCTATCCCAAAAACATACTTGCCTTGTATAAGCCAAAATACTTTTCCCCCCCAATAGAAGCAATGTAGAATAGGGAAAAGAACATTGGATTTGGAATTAGGAGAAGTGTGCTTGAATTCTAGCTCTACTACTTACTGTCCATGTGATCATGGAAATGAAGGAATTGAACTACATTTCCAAAGTCATTTACACTCTAAATCTTACTGTGATCCTCTTAAAGGGATTATTTGTGTAGTACTTTGAAAGTGTTTGTTGAATTTAATTTAATAGTGTTTACATAATAGTGAAAATAATAAGACAGTTCCTTAGCACTTTATGGTTTACAAATTACTCTCATTACATTATACCTATGAGGCAAGTAGAGTCCAGATTATTTGTTCCATTTTATAAATGAATTCTGAAGAGTTAAAGGACTTGCCTGGGGCTATACAGCTAATAAATGGCAAAACTAGAACCCAATCCTAGTTCTTCTGAACATAAGTCTAGCTCTCTGCAATTTTTAGGGATTGTAATATCCCATCTGTCTATATTCATACTTAGTGACACATCTTTCCCATTAAAAATTTGATTGAAGTTAAAATTAAGTTTTGAATAAATTTCTGACAACTCTAGAGATTCTAGTGGTTCTCTTATTGTGTAAATATAGGTTGGAGAATTTTTGGTCCATTAAAGCAGGGCGAGTTATGAATCCGATGAGATATGACCCTTTGACTGCTGTTAAAAATTCTCACATAACACACAAAAAAATGTTTTGAAACAGAAATGTTGCTGAAAAATTTCCATTAGGCAGAGCTAGTTATTATTGCATAAAAAAACTAATAGCAAAGTCGATGGACATCAGTGAGTTCCTTCTTCAACCTTTTAGTTGCTGTCCTCTGTAGTCTGCCTTAGGGATTAGAAAAATGCTCCCTCAAATCAAATGATAAGCCATTTTAGAAAGAGAATAAACAGTCTAACCTTCTTCTTACAGCAGTGCCAAGAATCAAGCCCTGATCGAATTACCCTCTATGGTTTGATGATGAAGCCAATACAACGCTTTCCACAGTTTATTCTCCTCCTCCAGGTAAATGACATAGTATGAGTCTGAATGGTTACTCTGGTTATTCCATTTTCCCATAATGTATTTTTTAAATGTCATTTCTTTAAATCTTTCCCAAACAGTGAGATTGCTTCACTAATCCCTACAAATTGTGGGTAATATTGAACAATAGCCTTTTTTCAACAGATGATAAGAATCATTTTAGGTCTCCATTAATTGCTAGTGTCTTTCCTCTGGGATTAGCTCCAATTTAAATGTGTTTGTTTTATTTGTGAATAGTTATTTGCATGCTTCCTCTTTAAATTATTGTAAGCTTCTCCATGGACTATTTTGATCTTTCCTTGCATCCGTAATACTTAGCACAAATGCCTAACATGTAGTTGACACATAATGTTTATTAACTTGACATAATTGGAGCTCGGTCTAAGAAAGATTAATATGGCATTAATATAGCATGGGTAGGAGGAGAACAGAAGAGACCAAGGTCTTAAAAATTCAGAAAGGACAGATTATCCAAGAAGAGAGAGTGGTCACCAGTGTCAAATGCAGCAGAAAATCAGGAGAGTAAGTTATCATGGGAACTGAAGAAGGAACTGATGAAAAACACTTGTGAAAAGGCAAAGGAGGATCAAGACTGAAGAAAAACCATTGGATTGGTGAGAGTCTTTTATTGAACTTTTGAGAGAGCACTTTCCATTGTGGAGGGTAGGGTCTAAAACCAGCTTGAAAGGATTTAAGGAGTAAGAAGGTGGTGAAGAAATAAGTTTGGTGAATACAGACAACTATCAAAATTTTGGTGAGGGAAAGAGGAGAGATGGGGAGATTGGTGGGAGAGACCGATAAACAAAGACCCCAGAGCAACAGACAAAAACAAACGCAAGACATGCATTCAGAGGTTGCAGTTTCTAGAGAAAAAATTTTTTAAAACACTAAGTAAGGGGAAATTTAAACATCTGCATAGTCAGAAAGGTAGGAATAAGGAGAGATTGGAGGTTTAAGGAAAAGAGGAGATGATTAATATTTAAACAGAACTTTTATTGTGATCAAATAATATATAATATAAATTGATAAGAAATTTTAAGCATTTCTTTGGAAAAAGAAATTTCTTTTAAACTTGGGGTTAATGTAGTATGCATTTTGCTATATGTAGAAAGATAGCAAAGGGTCTGATAGGTATAACTTTGTAGCACATAAACACCTATAAATCACCTCCAAAGGACATAAGAGAGAACAGAGAGGAATTAATTTACCTTTTTAAAACAAATGGACATCCTTATTGAACATTTACCTTGATGGTTTTTTACCCTTGTGGCTTAGATTTATGCTATGTCCTAATTTCCCTTTTGTTATTACTCTTCACATTCAATCAACTGCTCATTTTAATTAAACCAAATGGACACTGGGTAGGTTTTCTGCTTATTAAAATTGATTAGACATTAATTAGTTGAATCAGCCTTAGGCCTAAATTGCCAAGACACTGCCAAGAAGTCTCTTCTTTTTGAAGTTTTTTTACTGGCAAATTTTGTTTTTTACATTTCCATAATTTTTTCCAGTATTCCTCCTCAATACCATTTTCAGAGAGCCAGCCCATAAAACAAATAGCATTTTTTTTTAAAGAGAAAATAGAAAAATAGGAGGAAAATATCATCAGAGCAGATCAATATTTTGAAAAAGTCCAAATGCATGCAATGTGTAACACCTGTGGACCTCCCACCTCCAAGAAGGAGTAGATTGGGAGTTTCCTCTCATATCTCTTCATTTGAATCATGCTTTAACTTCATGATTTTGCTATATTCACTTTTGATTTTTTTGCTGTGTGGTTGTTCTTTCCATTTATATTGTTGCAATGAGTGTTTTCTTGGGTATATAGTGTTTATTTCACTCTCATCAGTTCATGTAGATCTTTCATTGCTTCTCTGGATTTATCACATTGCTTGTTTCTTATAATATAGTAATATTTCTATTACACTCATTTAACCATTTCCCAGTTGATAAGTATCTACTTTGAACCTAATTCTTTGCTATCACAAAAAGGGCTCTTGTGAATACTTTTTTATTTATGTGGACTTTCTTCTTACCAATAACTTCCTTGGGGCATAAGCCTAGAAATGGAGTCTCAGTGTCAGGAGATTTGGAATTTTATTCATTTCACTTGAATAATTTCAAATTGTTTTCCAGAATGGTTGTACTACTTCATAGATCCACAAATAAAAATTAGCATGCCTATCATCCCATAACCACTCCAACACTATTTTTTACTTTTATTTTTTTTTCTAAAATCCTTACCTTATACCTTAGAATCCATACTAAGTATTGATTCCAAGGTAGAAGAGCAGTAAGGGCTAGGCAATTGGGATGAAGTGACTTGCCCAGGGTCATATAACTAGGAAATATATGAGGTGAGATTTGAACCCAAGTCTTCACAATTCCAGGCCTGATGCTCTAGTTGTTGTGCTATCTAGCTGCCCCTCAACATTGACTTTTGCTATTTTTTGTCATCTTTGTCAGTTCACAAGGTTTGAGGTGTTTGTTTTTCTCTTATTATTAGAGATTTGAAGCATTCTGCCATGTGATCATCAATACGGTACAATACTTTTGAGAATTATTTGTTAATTTCCATCGACCATTTATATTTATTGCATAATGGCAGTTAATCATATATATGTATCTATATATGTATGTATACAGACACCTATATAATATGTGCTATATGACACATACATACATATATATATACACACACATACATACACATATTTATAAATTGTTTATATCTTGGATGCCAAACCCATTCTTTTCAAGGAAACTTAATTCAAGAAGTCTTCAGTGATGAATACTTTTATCTATTCCTAGGATCCCAGATTTAGAGCATAGACTTGGAAAGTCATCTGATCTACCTCTGTTATTTTTCAGATAGCCTCTGATTCCAGACCCAAGCTCTTTTTCACTGACTCACTATGATCAGCCTATTTTGTGCTGGGTAAAACACTTTCACCACAATTTCTGTGAAGATTTTACTTGTTTTAAAATTCAAGACAAACTGCTTATCCAAGGAAGCAAGGGTACATCAACATGAAGTAAAATGGAACTAAAGCTCTTCTCTCTCCCTCTCTCTCTCTCCCTCTCTCTTTCCCTCTCTCCCTCTCTCGCTCTCTCTCTCTCTCTCTCTCTCTCTCTCTCTCTCTCTCTCTCTCTCTCTCTCTTCCTCTCTCCCTCTCTCCCTCTCTCCCTCTCTCTCTTCCTCTCTCCCTCTCTCCCTCTCTCCCTCTCTCTGTGTCTCTGTCTACCTCTCTCTCTGTGTCTCTCTGTCTGTCTCTG
>NC_058131.1:193214159-193227493 GCF_016433145.1 Gracilinanus agilis | reverse complement strand
ATTCTCTCCCTCTCTCCCTCTCTCTCTCTCTCTCTCTCTCTCTCTCTCTCTCTCTCTCTCTCCCTCTCTCTCTTTTTCTCTCTCCCTCTCTCTCTTTTTCTCTCTCTCTTTCTCTCTCTCTCTCTTCCTCCCTCTCCCCCCTTATCTATCTATATATAAAGAGGGAAATAGCATGGTTGCACAAAAAGTGGTGACTTGGAAGTCTAGAAGCAGATTCTGCCTTTGATACTCACTACCTGTGGGAACCTGGCTGGCAAATCAATTCACATCTCTTGACCTCACTTTTCTCAGCTGTGAAAATGGGAATTGCAGTACTTACCTTAGAGGGTTGGTATAAAGATAAGATAATGCATATAAAATGCTTAGTAAACCTTTAAGCAAAGGTTCTTAACCATTTCTCTGTCATGGACCCTTTTGTCTGATGAAGCCTATGGAGTCCTTCTCAGAATAACGTTTGTTGCCTACATTCATAATTGAAGGAGAGATTTGTGAAAACGAAGATGTAATTTTTTCCCCACCTAAGTTCTGAAAGTTATCTGGAAGTGGGAATGGTTCTGTGGACTCCAAGAAAAGAACCTGAGCTAGTTAACTTCTCATTCAACTGGATAGGGCGCTCAGTCTGGAGGAGACTCCAAAAGAGCCTTAGACCTCCAGATCCTTACCCACTATGTGACACTGAACAAATCACTTAGCCTCTGTTTGTGCAAAAAGGAGATAATAATAGTACCTTCCTCCCAAAATTCTTGGGAGGATCAAATGAGAAAAATAATGCTCAGCACAATGTCTGGCACCATATAAATATTAGCTATTATTATAATTGTTGTTCTCATCTAAATAGATGTTATTTTATAATGGCAAAACTTTCAAGTCTGACTTCATTTAAGATGTATGTATTTCTTGAGGTGTTGAGTGGCAGTGTTAGACAACACCAAACAAAAGCAAAAACTAAATGAGAAAAGCTGTTAAATCCCAGCAGACATTTAGCATATATTTGATAAGGTGAGTATTCCTAAGTGCTTAAAGGCTTCTCATTGGAAATCTTCAAGTAAAGGCTGGATCATAGTTTATTGAGGCTGCTATTAAGGAGATACTGAGTCTGATATTGTTCAAGCTACCCCCCCCCAACACCTTTGTATATAGAAGGCACTTAAATACTTATTAAACTGAACAGAATATAATCTTTGTGATTCTGTGACCCATACTAGAGTTTTAGGGAGTACCATATGATAGCTTCCTGGGTAGCTAAAAATTGCTGGTATTCTTTGATGGGTATGACTTAAGAGACTTTTGACCAGGTTGTGTAGATATGCCTTTTCTGCCATCTTTAGTCTTGGGGATGTATTGGTACAGCACAGGAGACAATGAGTCAGGCAGGGCATCTCATAGGCAGAGTATCATGTGAGTGAGGCTGCCAAAGCTGCCTTTTAACAGAAGCAGTGATACAGATGTGCCTTGAGTACTTCTGCCACCAGGATGACTAGTTTTGGATAACTGTCTTTCATTTCCAGAAAGAATTGGTTGATTCTATTGGGTCCAGGCTTGTCAATTGACAGAAAGTTTTGCTTTGTCCTTTGAGGTATTCTTAAATTCTGGTTCTTTGTGAATTTGCCCTCATGGAAAGAAAATTGGGTTTCAAGCCTGATAGATTGGGTTAAAATCCTGGCTTTGCTGTTTCCTATCTATGTGGCCTTAGGTAAGACGGTTTCTCTCCTTTCATTTGTCTTTCTCATTTTGCTAAATAAAGGTGGTTAGACTAAATGATGTTTGAATTCCCTTATGAGTCTAGGTCTTATGATGGGCTTCCCTTTTCCCTAAGGGTTCTATATGGTGAGCAGCACAATGTGGAGATAATAATAACTTATTTAACCACTTTTGGGTTTACAAAACACTTCACTCATAAATTCAACTTTCTTTTTAGGATTTAACTATCATATTTGTGCAGATAATTCTCAGAACAACATATCCAGCCTTAGTCTCTCTCCTGATTCTAGTCCTACATCTCCTGCATTCTGCTAGACATCACCTAGATGTTCTGCAGGCATTGTAAACTCGACACATCTCAAAACAAACAGCTTTTCGGTTCCTTTGATCCACCTTCTTTCAGCCTCCCTGTTTCTATCAAGTGCTCTGTCCCCTCTGTCCAAGGTTTCCATTATAATCTTTTCCCACTCACTTTACATATTCAGTTAATTAGCAAGTCTTACCTTGTTTTTTTAAACTCTTTCTTCTCTCTTAGAATCAATACTGTGTATTGGTTCCAAAGCAGGAGAGCAACAAGGGGTAGGAGATGTGGGTTAAGTGACCTTGTTAGGAAATAGTAGGGGTAAGAGGACCCTCCATCTCCAGACCTGACCCTCAATCCACTGAGCCACCCAGCTGCCCCCCAACTCTTGTTGACTCTGCCTCTTCAGCATCTCTTGTATCTGCCTTTTTCCCTCACACCCAAGCATTCTAGTATAGGCAAGCATCACCTCTTGCCTGGAGAATTGAAATGGCCCCCAGAATAAAATACAAACTCTTCTATTTGACATTTAAGGTCATTCACCATCTGGATCTAGCCTATATCTTTCCAGTCTGATTATACATCACTCCCACTCATACATGCTGTGGTCCAGCCAAATTAGCCTTCTTGCTGGTCTTCATATTTTACATCTCCTGCCTCCATTACCATTTTCCCCCAGGCCCAGAATGATCTTCTTCCTCACCTCTCTCTTTTGGAATTCCTCCCTTCAAAGCTCATGCCAAGAGCCACCTCATTCACTTGGATTACCTTGATTCCTTCAGTTGCTAAAGGAGCACACCACTTCCTGAAATCACTTCACATTTTGCTTATAGGTATCCTGAATTTATTTATCTCTGAGCATGTTTTATGCTCTCCATTAAATGTAAACTTTCTCTTTTTTTTGGGAAGGGTGGTTTATATATTGTCTCCCTTCTGTATTTGCATCTCCTGCTCCTAGCATAGTGCCTAGCACTGTGAATAGTAGAAACAATAAAAAGTTTATTTTTTGACAATTACTATTTTAAGAGGATTGGAAATAAACTTGTCGTATTCAAGTGACACTGAGGAGACTATGGTGGTTGGAGTGAAGTTTGATTTTGGAGAAGAGTAAAGATTAGCTTAGAAAAGTGGGGAATTGTTATATATATATTCTTCTATATATGTCTCTTGCCTCTATTAAATTGGTATTGAGCATTATCGAATACATATCATGAGACTACATGTAGTAAATGGCTTTTAAAAAAATCAAGCATTTGAAGTAGAGCACATTTGTTTCATGGAGGAGTGTGTAAAGTACAAAAATATTTGTGAGTCATTGAACACAGAGGCTACAGTTCTATTCATGAGTCCCCAAATGTACCATCCGGATACAAGAATAGTACAGCCTTGTGTTTGCTGGTAGAGGGAATGCTACCAATTTTAACATGGTCTCAGTAGAGGAAAGGTTACTGCTTAGATTTTATAAGCAATATTCTGGTCAGCAAAACTCGAGAAAGGAATTACATAATGCCAGCCAGTACTCTTGCTTCTTATTCACTCCATGATGTTCATTGCTGGGCCCCTCTTTGCAGTTTTTCCAGCTTGGTAGGATCTGCCAGACCTTTGGCTCCTCTGGCATAGCCTTCAAGAACCCAGGCTCACTTCTTTACTACAATGAGCCTTCAGGGGATGGCTTTAGGCAGAGGAGCAGTATTCATTTTCTTATAAAAGACCAGCTATTTTTTCTATTAATGATGCCATTGCATGAGCCATTGTTTCTTTTCCAAAAAAGCTGCTTACATGTTCAGCCAAATGGTGATTCACTGGAAGCAAATCTTGTTCTGAAGGTGCTTGATTTATTTTTCACTAGAAGCAATTAATGTCATTTCCTTCTTTCCCAGGAGTCGTGAATAATGCAATTGTGGGGGATGAGAAGTTTCTGGATTATAGCAGCCTACTTCTCTTTCTTCGTCAAGAGTGATCATACCTTTCCACTAGGCTTTATCATTTTTTTTTCCTCAAAAGGACATGTTGAAGAATACCACAAAAGGACACCCTGACAGGCTACCCCTGCAGATGGCACTTACAGAGCTTGAAACATTAGCCGAGAAGCTCAATGAAAGGAAAAGAGATGCAGACCAGCGATGTGAAATCAAGCAGATAGCAAAAGCCATAAATGAAAGATACTTGAACAAGGTTGAGAATATATATTTTTAACCCATATCTTGAGGCTTCTGCTTTCTCTTTATGTGCCAATATACTGTAACTTTCTTAGAAAGTTTTCACTAATATTTTTTAAATCACCATATTTATCTGTCTTTCAAAATAGTCTGAAATAACAGCTCAAAGCACTTGCCAATTTAAAAAAAAACTGACTTTTGTCACATTTATCAAATTCCCAAGAGTAAAGTACCTTACAATTTTGGAAGCAGTTCCTAGATTTGGGGACTTTTATCTTTTAAGGAAAAAAATCTTCCAAGTAATCTAATTTTCTTGATTTTTTGTTCAAGTTCCTATAGGACCTAACCAGTCTGTAATTACCCATCCATTTGCACGATTTGTTTGAATTATTGAAAATGATAAGATTATTTTAAAGAGGAATTTTATTTTTTCCCTAAGTAAGTGAATTCTCTCTTGCCCTATGATTCTTTGTACTGTCTTTAAAAAAAATCAAAAATTTTCCATGCCACACTGAGATCCTTTTGCTCTTTAGAGACTGCCACTATTCTCTAATTTTCTATTGATTTATTATGCTATTATAGTATATAAAGATAAAAAGTCAATACCATTCTTGAAATAGTTTTCCCACACTAGTTCTCCCAAACTTATTTTTTACTACTTACTTATAACTGGCAAATACAGAGAGCTTGCTTTGTTTTTAATCATTGGGAAAGCAAAGAACTAATAATACTTAATGGCATAATTTAACAACTGCTTTTCTTTGTAATAATTTTGTTTTCCATGGCCATATCTGGGTGGTGATAGAATAGAAATGTGAAATCAGAGGATGTAGGTTAAAAACCTTGTGTGATTTTAACAAATCCTGTAATCTCTCTAATCCACATTATTCCTCACTGTAAGAAGAGAGTTTTGGATTAGATAATCTCTCAGGTCTCTTCTAGCTCTAAAATCTATGCTATTTAAAAATAAGATCAGAACATTTATTATTGATGAGACACCATAGGATCATAGATTTAGAAATGGAAAGGATCTCAGAGATCACTTAATCCTACCTTCTTCCCTTTTTTTAACAGATGAAGAAACTGAGACCTGGAGAGGAATTATCACAAGGGTGGCAAGAGGCAGACCTGGGATGTATGGCTTTATAGAATTTGAACTTAGAGAATTTCTTAAAAGAAAAGGTCTTGCCCAATTTTTAGGAGTATAGGAATTAGAGCTGGGAAGGAGCTCAGAGATAATTATTACAATTCTTTACAAATTTCTGTCTGAAGCTCAGGGAGGTATGACTTGCCTACAGTCATATAGAAAATCAGTTTGTCTGTTCCTCCAAACATTTGTGAGGGTGGGAAGCTCCTGGCTCATCAGAAATCCAAATGGATTTCTATTTGCTAATGTTTCTTAAGGCCTTCTTCCCATGGAAAAAAGTTTTACATGATTGCATCAGATTGCTTACTTTCCCAGGGAGAGGGGAGGGGTGGGAGGGAATGAGGAAAGGGAGGTTTGGAAAGGAGAGAGAGAATTTGGAACTCAATTTTAAAAGGTTAGAAATTGTTTTTACATGTAATTGGGGAAAATAAAATAATATGTGTGTGTATACTTTCTTCCTCCAAATTAAAAAAGTAAAATACCCCTCAATTTCAGAAACTTCTTAAAATGATCAATTCATACTCAGCTAGCTACCTCTTCACGTGAACCTCAAACTATTTTAGTTACTGAAGAGTCATTGCTGAATAATCAACTACTTATATAGCCTCAAATTCCAAATAGATTGTGGAAGCCACAATTGGTTGTGTGAAATTAACTTGTTTATGTAATGTTTTATTTACCATTTTGTTAATTATTAGAATTGGGATAGCAGCAGTACAAGTGATTATGAGAAAATGTTTTAAACAGATATGTTTACTATTAGACAAATGGAGGAAAGGTTACTTTATGTGGAAATAGTTTGGGAATGAGACAATATGTAGTGTAATGGAAGACTGGTTTTGGAGTCAGAAAATATGGGTTCAAATTCTCAATCTAATAATTAGAATCTTTGTGATAGGAAAGTCACAACCTCCCTGGATCTCAGTTTCCTCATCTGCAAAATCATATCCTGCAAAGTCTCTTCCAGCTCTCAATATATATATCCCTGAATCTCTGGATCGTGCTTACATTTTATATTTTAATGTAAAAGATCAAGAGGAAAAGCCCTTGTTCTCTCTGTAGATGACATAGATGGCTTCTAGGTCATTTCACTGGAGTAATGCAGAAATTCTGAATTACAGTTTAAAAAATTTGAAAGCAATACAATATCATAAAGTTAGCAATATAAACAAGAACTTCAAGTCTGTAATGGATGAAGAATTTATTTGGTGAATCAGTTTAATTATGTTAGGTAAAAGTGAATGAATTCTTCCAAAATTCTTCAATTTGGAAATTTGCTTTTTAAAGGAAGGTTTCCATGTGCTCGGCTTTGAAAATGCCTGTTTGGGTAGTGAACAATTTCTTTTAAAATTGTCACTTGCCCAGCTGCAAATAAATAAATGAGGTACAAATTTTTGAATGACTAGTTTATTGTGGCTTTTCTTCAAATCTTTGAAGAAGATATACAGCACAGCAACAACATGAACAGATAGTCTGCCATGATGTTTGCATGTGTTTTTGCCATTGGGTTAATTGTAATGAATTCTTTTTATTATTATATTTTGAATACTCTAAAAATCTAGCTTCTCAGCAGTGGCAATAGATATCTTATTCGTTCTGATGACATGGTAGAGACTGTTTACAATGACAGAGGAGAAATCGTCAAAACCAAAGAACGTCGGCTCTTCATGTTGAATGATGTGTTAATGTGTGCTACCGTTAGTGCCCGGTAAGTATGAATTTGAGTGATTGCATTCCTTATTTGAAATTACTCTCTCTTTTACCAGTATAGATCAGAAAATTCTCTGCAACTTACCTAGAGGACTGAGAGGTTAAGTTACTTGCTCCAGGTTATACAACCAGAACGTAGCTGAAGCAAGATGTGAACGTAGGTCACCTTGACTGTCATGCTGGCTCCCCATCCAAGTTATTCTTCTCTGTTGGCTTACTTGGACATTTTCAACAATTCTCTCATTTTAGATGTAGAATATTTGACTTGAAAAGGATACACTTCATTTTACAAATAAGGAAATAAGAGTCTCAGAGAAATAAAGTTATGTCTCTGAGGTTACAGTTAGTAAATGAAAGAGCCAGGACTAAAAGAACCCTGTTTTTCTGACTCTCCTCTCATTTTTTTTTCACTGTCCTATCTCTGATGTACTTTGGATTTTTTGGAAAATACTATCTTGTGATACATTTGTCTTGTCTTATACTCCTCTATTCCAAGCTAAGTTAGTCTACCTTTTGCTCACTGAACATTGCACATACTTTTCCACGTCTATGACTTTTCTCATGCTACTTATCTCAACTATGAAACATCCTCCACTTTCTCATCATGTTTTACTTCCTACCCAATTCTAGAAAGCCCATCTTAAATGCTACTAAATTTTCATCACCTTTCCTGGACTTGTCTATCATTGACAACCATTCCAGTTGGTAATCATGGGGTACTTTTTTTTTTTTTTGGCATTACCCTAATAAGAAAGAGGCAGCATGTAGTAGTGGAAAGAACAATGGATTTGAAATCAGAGAATCTGAGTTTTGCTCCTTAGTTCTGATATGATCTTGGGCAAATCATTTTACCTCTCTGACTCCATTTCTCCATCTGTGAAGAATCATTTTTAAGATCCCTTTTATCTCTAAATCTGTGACCCTAATTTGTACTTGTCATGAACTGTTATAACTTATGGTTACCCATATAACTAGATTATAAGATATTTAAAAACAGGTAGTACATCTCTTCTAAATGTTTTATCCTCTCTAGTACCAAGCATAATGCTTTTAAAATATTGGTTAGATGATTAAACATAATTATAACGTGGCTTACTCTTATGGAGTCAGCCTAAATTACTCCTAGTAAGGAAGTTGGTAATTTGGAAGGTGCATTAATGTTTTTAGGGTCTTTTAACGTTTTAACACCTACTATGTGATTACCTATTTTTGAAATGTGCTCATGGACAACAGAGTTGAGAAATTGGACTGTGTTCTTTTTATAACCCTTATAAAACCCATTGCAGCTGTTCTTCTTGGGCACTGCCCAACTTCTGTCACTCCAGCTGCTTGCTCCACTCAGTAAACTATGTACATATGTTACTCTTGTATAATTACATTGAATATGTTAGTATTTTATGTTGAGGGTTGTTGAGAGGAAATAACCAAGAAGATAGTTGGGATCTTTTTATTTTTTAGAGTTCTTCATGAAAATGTCTTTTGCTTTACATAATATGTGTTATAATAAATCTGATATTTATTTAACTATAACAAGAATAATTGGGTGATTCCATGGTTTTAGAAATAGCTACATAACTCAGGATGTTGTGATAAAATTGGAACTAATAGTATAAGTGTCACTATCATGATTATAATCTATTTTATCCTTACTATCCTAATTTTATTAGATAATTATCAAGTGTTTTTCCATTTCTCTATATAATCTCATTCTTGCTATATTTTTATTTACTAATTTTATGTAAACTTCTCAACTATTAATCTATAGAGACATGTTCTTTTTAGCTTATCAAAGCTATATTAAGCACCTACTATTGGCTAGTTACCATTCTTGGTCCTAGGGGTACCAAGATAGTTAGAATGCAGATTCTGTTCTGAAGGAGCTTCATATCTAATTAGGGGAAGGACCAATAGACAGATAACTGTGATGCAAAATGAAGAGATAAAAAGAGGTGTTGACAAAGGAATACTGCAGAATGATTATTTGAAGTATTTGAGGAAGGAGGAACCATCTTCATCTGAAGGTATAGGATTGGCAAGGAAAGCTTCGTTCATCACTCTGAGAGGTTATATCTGAGGGACCATAATCACATTTTTATCCATTTTTATATTATATTTTCCCAATTACATGAAGATGCAATTTTTAATAATTGTTTTATGACATTTTTTATCCATGTTTTTCTCCCTTCCTCCTCTCCATCATACCCAAGATGACAGGTAATAACATAGGTTATATATGTGCATAAACACTTTTTCAAGAAACTTCAGTTACTACACAACTTTTATTTCCAAACTGGATCCTAAGCACAAGTCTGAGAGTGTGAGGTGAAGAGAGAAAGGAAGAAAGACATGAATATCATTTTCAAAATTCCCCAAAATTTAAACATGGAGAATGGAGGGACAGAAAAGGATCTAGGGTTGGAGAAAGGCCTTATCATTGCATTGTATCCCAATAGTGGACAATAGTCAGTGGCCAGGATAGGGCAAGGTCAGGATGAGGAAAACAAAAGGCAACTGGAGCTCCAGTGAGTCCCTAAAACTGATCCTGGCTCAAAACCCCCATTGTCACAGGCATACCTGGAATGTAGAGTTCATCTTTTAGCAAAGATATAGAGAGAGGGCAGGGAGCACAGGTGACCACCACCACATTTGTTGATTTTTTAATTTTCTCCTTGTTCATAATATTTTTGCCATTTATTAGTACTATTTCCTTTAAATTTCTTCTTGCCAACTCATTGATCTATAAGCACTGCTATGTTGTATGCTATATATAATAAAATTACATGTGTAATTTTATTGAATTCTGAATTCCCCTTCATGTAGAGAAAGTATGATAATTACTTTCTTGCCGTGGGGATGAACTTGAACCTGTCAGATTAAGTCCTGTGGAGAAAGAAAGGAGTTTACTTGAGATTTTAGAATTGAAAAAGGACAGTAGATTTCATGTAGTCCAACTTTCATTTTATAGAAGAAGAAACTGAGGCTCCTAGAGATCAAGAGATTTGCCCAAATCATAGATAGTAAATGACAGAGCCATCTCCTGACTATTTTTCTATTACTATGCTACTCTGTTTCTCTCATTCCTAAATTAAAGTTGCTTTTAGAAAATCCGTTTTCAGATGAATAGTATTTTTCTAAATGTTTTCTTACCTTTCAGTAGAATCTGATTTGAAGTTGTAAAATTCCATGAAAAAATTCTAGCCATTTTTTTCCCAACATTATAAAATATGTCCAATTTTAATACTATGAAGAATAATTGTGATTTAGTGCTCAAAGGACCATTAGAGATACAATCCCTTTTTACAGATGAAGCAATTGAGATCACCCAGGTCTTCTGACTCCATATCTAGTGTTTTACTACTTGAAGCTGCCTCTCCAAATGGAGGGAATACCACTTGGAGACCAACCAGAACCACTTCCCACAAAGAGAGGATCCATTTACCTTTAAAAGACTACTCATAGCATATTGTGTCTTTTTAAATTTTATAGGATACTGGCTTCACCATGCTTAGATACCTTTTGATTTTTTCCTTTTGAGCTTCCTTCTCATTAATTTTCATATTCCCTTGAGCTACTGCTATAGTGTCTTGATTTATTCTCATATACTTTCTTACCTTTTTTGTGGGATGGAAACTCCAAGACTCAACATTATTGCTTCCTGACATCAATTTTTTTTTGAGATGGTACAAGAAAACATGAAACAAAGTTGTTCACTACTTTATAAAAAACAAACTCCATTCTGCAAAACACTGAAATTTTGGCATAAAGTATATGGTATGTTATAGTTACTAAATATATCAATAAACTCCTTATTTTCAATGTTAAATTATTTTATAATGATTCCTTTCACTCCCTTGACCCTTTCTCACTTTTAAGGATGCTGTCTCCCTTTTCTTCTTTGGTTTTGACTGTGCTAGGTTTTCTTTCCTGACAGCGACTTTATTCCTGAAAGTGTTTTATTTTTGTGGGTAAAAGTAATGGAATAATCATATATTATAGACTTAGGAGAGACTTGGGAGATGCTTAAGTCTTCATTTTATAGATGAGGCATAGAGAAATTAAATGATTTTTCTAGGGTCCCAGCTAATAATTTTCTTAGGCAACATCTGAATCCAGGCCTTCCTGATTCCACATTCAGTGCCATATCATACCATGGCTCCTCTTGGTAGTATTTGAAATGGTTTTTCTTTCCTCTACATAAAGTGTATCTTCATTCATTTATTTATTATTTGTTTGTTTTCAAAGCCCGTCCTTGCACCTTAGAATCAATACTGTGTATTGGTTCCAAGGCTCAAGAGCAGGAAGGACTAGGCAATGGGGGTTAAGTGACTTGCCCAGGGTCACATAGCTACGAAGTATCTGAGGCTAGATTTGAGCCCTGGACCTCCTGTCTCTGGACCTGGCTCTCAATTCCTTGAGCCACCCAGCTTCCCTCTCATTATACCTTTAAAACCTCCCCAACACACACACCCCATAGAATGATGAAGGCTTATATTCAAAAACTTGGTTTAGTTATCTAGTTCAACTCCATTTTGTAATAGTGTAAACATGAGTACCAGAGAAAGTAATGAATTAGATGAAGGTACAAAACTAGTTGTTGGCAAAATTGGCTCACAGGCTGTGATTGTTGTTTTTTCCCTGCAGCTGAATTCAGAAGTTGATTAATGTTGGTTCCTCAATAATTCCTGAATTTATTAAAGGATGGTTTCAATTGAAATGAAATCCTTCTTTGTGAATTCTCCTATAAATACTCCATGTCCCACATTTCTCTTTACAGATTTTCTTTATCTCTCATTAAACAATTAATGTTGTCCTGTGTGTCTACATGTATTATACTGAACTATATTTTTAATTCATATGTTATTTAATTTTTCATTTAATTTATACCCTTCTCCCTCACTAAACTAAGTCACCCGAGAGAAGGGCAAATATTAGCATGATTTTTAAAAAAGGAAAGAGAGTGAATTCTGTAAACAATAGGCCAGTGAGCTTGACTTTGATTCCTTGAAAAGTGCTAGCCATGTTGTCTAAGAGATAGTAAACATCTAGAAACAGAAGCATTGATCACAAAGAGCTAGTCCTCTGCTGTTTTGTATTTTTTTCAAGGACTTGGATAATGATACAAACCCCATGATTCTCACCTCAATGGCAAAAAGCTGAAAGGGATAATTAATATATTGGATGAATCAAGGTTTTAAAAGATTTTGATGGGATAGAATATTGGGCTAAATCAAACAAAATGAAATTTATTTGACTTAGACTTGACTTCAAAAAATTGACTTCACAAGTTCAAAATGGGAAGGCAGTAAGATAATTGCATACTTTAAATAGATCTAGAGATTTGAATGGACTGCAAGATCAATATATACCAAAAGGCAAAAAAAAGCTAATCATTGGGATGCATTAAAAGAGGTAGAGCTTCCAGGAATAAAAAGTCAATAGTCTTGTTATGCTTTGCCACAGGCAGACTATATATGTAGTATTTTGGTTAGTCTTATGCCTCCCAGTTTAGGAAGGACATTAATGACCTGAAAATCCCAAAGGAGGGTAACCAGAATGGTTTTTAATTCCATGCCATATGAGGAAGTGTTGAAAGAACTAAGTGTATTTAATTTAAAGAAAAGAAAATTCAAGGGTACATGATGTCTATCTGTAGGTATTTGAAACACTGCCATATTGCAGAGCTTGTCCTATTTGGCCCAAAAGGGCAAAACTGATACCAATGTGTGGAAGTTAAAAAAGGGACAAATTTTATCTTGATGAAAGGGGAATGTTGATAATAATTAGAGCTGTCCAAAAGTGGAATGGAATGCCTCTTGGGGTCAAGTTCCATGCCATCTCCCTATCCCACCTCTGTCAATAGAAGTCTACAAGTGGAAGCGGGGTACCTGGTGGCACCTGGTGGGTATGTTGTAATGGATAATATGTAGCTTGGGCTCAATGATTGCTGAGGGACCTCTCAACTCTGAAATTCAAAGATTCTCTAAGGGTCGGTGTCTTCTATTTTACAATGACTTACCTAAAATAGATGCTGATTAAAGGTTTTTCTCAGTATTTTTGCAGCATTTGGTTCTGTCAAACATTCTTTCTTTCTTGTTATCTTTTACCCTTGGAGCTCATGATGTTGATCTCTTCTGGATCTTTTCCTTAATTACTGACTATTCCTTTCTTAACTTCTATAACAACTTCTCTTTTTTTTTTTTTTCTGAAACTCCTATTTGTGGGTATCCCTTTTCCCTCAGCACTATTTTCTTCTCTATTTGCTCTCTCTCTCTCTCTCTCTCTCTCTCTCTCTCTCTCTCTCTCTCTCTCTCTCTCT
>NC_058131.1:193183366-193213797 GCF_016433145.1 Gracilinanus agilis | reverse complement strand
CTCTCTCTCTCTCTCTCTCTCTCTCTCTCTCTCTCTCTCTCTCTCTCTCTCTCTCTCTCTGTCTCTCTCTCTCTCTCTCTCTTTTGCTTTGGAGATTTTTTGCCACTTATATGGCTTCAGTAATTACTTCCTGTAGTTGATACTCAAATCTATCACTGAAGTTGTGATTCTGCTTCCTTTTGGTATAGTCTTATATTTCTAGCTGCCAGCATGAATCTCTACTTGTATGTCTCACTGGCTTTCAATTCAGTATGTCTCAAGCAGAACACTCAGTTTTCCCTCAAAAGTCTTATACTTTTAGCTTTCCTATTTCTATTGATGTCACACCAACTTAGAGACAGAGAGACAGACAGACAGATAGATAATTTATTATGAACTTAAAATGGACCAAGCACCATTCTGAGTGCTAGGGATATAGATAGAGGAAAACAAAACTAATTCTTACCCTCAAAGAGCTTATAGTCTAAAAGGATAAGATAACACTTAAAGGATAGGTATAATAAAGAGGGTATCCACATAGAGCCAAGGAGGTGAAGTCTGGAGAGTGAGAATGAAGTCAGTGTGGTTGGTGCCCTTCATTAATGAAAAAAGCTGGATTTGTTATCGAGAGACCTTGTGTCTGTTTCAATTCCAAAGTAGTTTGGAACTAGGTTATGGAGGATCTTTGTAATAGGCTATCATTTGTATTTTATGCCAAAGGCAAGAAAGGAGGCATTGAAGATATTTGAGCAGAGGAGTGACATCATCATACATGTTTATTGGGAAATTATTTCAACTATTTGGAAAATAGATTGGAGAGTAGGTGAAAATGGAAGCAGGAAAACTAATTAGAGGCAATGAGGTCTTGAACTGGGTGATTTCTTGTTAATATAAGTGAATAAATTTGGGTGGTACTATAGACATAGAATCAACAAGATTTGGCAATGACTGGATCTGAGGGGTAAGAGATAGGAAAGAGTCTAGGATGATTCTAAGGTTATGAGGCTGGGGGATAACAAAGAATGATAGAGCCTTCAACAGAAATAGAGCTATTTAGAGAAGATTTGAGGTTTGAGGAGAAAGATTTTCAGATCCTTTGGATCTGTTGAATTTTAAGGGATTTCTAGGTAGAGATCTCCAGGCAATTTCTGAAGTAGAAATAGAAGTCAGGAGAGAGATCAGGGTTTAGATTAGATGTCCATTTGGATAATTTGCTCCATAAGAGTGGGTGAGATCACCATGGGAGAGATTAGCCCAGGATAGGATCCTGAGATACTCAAGATTAGGGGCTTGAAAGTAGGCTATGGAGCGGTCAAACAGGAAAGAAGAAAGGCAAGAGAGCAGAGGCTGGGATGGCAAGAAGGGGAGGGAGGTGGGGTAGAAGGGAAGTCAGCAGAGGAAAACTTTACTGGATGAATAATCAATCGGTAGTGTCCAAAAGCCTCAGAAAAGTCAGGGAGGATAAGGATTGAGAAAAGGTCGTGGAATTTTGGAGTTCAGAGATCATTTCTTAACCTTTGGGAGTATAGTTTCAATAGAGTATTGTGGAGGAAGAGGCTTTACAAAATTTAAAGGTGTTTAGAAGGTGAGTTGCTGATGGTGATGGTGATGATGATGATGATGATGATGATAGACTATGAAGGAGTTGAAAGAATAAGGAAATATTTATTCATAATAAAATAAGAAGAAAAATACACAAATCAAGCCTGGAATGCAAATGTTCCTGGGGGTTCTTTCCCAGAACCTTTTATGGTATTTGTTAGACTGGAAAATTTAGATGATTGTTATTTAAAATAATATTTGGTGCCAAATGTTGCCTTTCTAATCATTCATGTTTATTGTTAGGGGAAAAAAAAAGGACTTTGGGGTATGCACACTGTTGTTCCATAGCCTCACTCTGACCTCAGATATGCAATGATCAGCTTTTTTGTCTTTTATTATTATTTTTTAATTTTATTTATTTAATTGATTTAAAATATTTTTCCATGGTTACATGATTCATGTTCTTTCCCTCCATTCCTCCTCCCCAACCACCTCCCCCTTGTAGCCAATGAGTAATTCCACTGGGTTTACATATGATCACCTTTTAAGGAAGGTCATTCAACAGTTCTCACGATGTTGACCAATGTTCTTTGTATCTTCACATGGTAAATCTTTCCATATTAACTTTCCTAATAATACATAAAAGCAAAAATGCCATGTTTTCTATAAAAAAGTGCTATAATCCAAAGAAAATGATTAAAAAAAGAATCTACTTTTAAAAGCTTAATACTAAAGCATAACACTTGATTTTTCCATTTCTAATCCTACCTCTAGAATAAGGGTTAGGGGACAATGTCCACTCAGAGAGAAAGGGAGAAACTGTGGTGAAGAGGAAAGAGCATCAGGCTCAGAGTTGATAGAGCAGGATTCTGGTCTGTTCTGTCACTTTTGTGATTTTGGACAAATCACTTGGATCTCCTGAGCCTCCATAGCCTCCTATTTTAAATGAGGTCTTTGGAATAGATGATCTCTAAGGTCTCTTTCAGTTCTAACAATCTATGATTCTATAATCCTGTGATTTTTCTGTAATTTTATTGGTGAAGGAAAATTTCTGGGAGGAAACAACTCCACCAAAATGAGTCTACAAATGGTCTGCAACTTTGTTGTTATTGTTTCTTTTCAGTCATGTCTAACTTTGTGACCCTAGTTGGGGTTTTCTTGGAAGAGCTACTAGAGTGGTGGTTTACCTTTTCCTTCACCAGTTCACTTTATAGATGAGGAATCTGAGGCAAACAGCATTAAATGACTTGCCCAGGGTCACATAGCTAGTTAATATCTGAACTTAGTCTTCCTGCTCCAGGCCTGGTGCTCTATCCACTGTGTCACTGAGCTGCCTTTAGGGCCTTAGAGTCTGCATTTTAGGACCTTAAAAAGTTATGATGGATTTCAAAGCAGTTGTCTTGGGAGCTGACTAGCTCAGGTTTGTATAGCTATTATGTGTCAGAAGCTGGTCTAGAACCCAGTCCTTTTCGCTTCTGCAGGCATCACCATACACTACACCATACTGCCTTCACTTCTATGAATATGTCAGGTAAAAAAAATTAGAGAAATAAAGTCAATCTTTCCCACCTAATGAGGAAGAGTAAAAAACTAAAGGCGTGGCATTTTCCAGATAAATAGAGCATTTGTTTTAATAGTCACTTGAAAAATTGATTTTTTTTTTTTAGAAAACCTAAATTTGGGTGCAATAAAGTCCCAGGAAAATGATGTGAGAGACAGCTTAGTGTATCCACGCACATGAGACCATCAGTCATTCATTCAGCATTTCTAAAATGTCTCCTGGCACTTTGCTGGTAGCTAATGATACAAAGAGAAAAATGAAACAGCCCCTGCCCTCAAGGAGCTTCTATTATACTAACTATAATTCAAAAGACATGGAGTTTATTCTTGGCTTTACTGCTCACAAGTTTTGTGACCTGGTAAATATCCCTTATGTTCCTGCTTCTCAGTTCCCTCCACCATAAAACAGAAATCATCCTACCTGCTTTCACAGCAGCTTTGCTTTGAGGATCAAAAGAGATCACGGAAATTAAAATGTCTTATGAAACCTTGTAAATATAGCGATAATATTCCATTCTATTTCTTCCACACATAGCTTAATAAATATTCTTTCCATCTGTCTATCAATCTGTCTGTCATCTAATTATATACTCCAGAAACAGAAAGCAAATAAATGCAAATTTGTACAAAGTAGTTCAATATAAGGTATATTGGTTGGAAGGGCCTTAGTGGTGGAGGAAATCGGGAAATATCTTGTAAAAGATAGTACTTGAGAGACTCCCCCATCCCTTCCAAATTATTCTTCTCTTAGCAGCAAAATGATTCTTCTCAAGTACACGTCTGACCATGTCACCACAGCCTCCAACTCAGTGCCTCCTACTCTGACTTACAGTTCTAGTATCAAACTGTAGTGTTCTGTGGCATTTAAATCTCTTCATCATTTGCCCCTTTGCTACATTTCTAGGCATCTTCTGCTTCACTCTCTTTTTGCCAACTAATCTGTCCTACTTCTTGGTCCTAGAATCTGACAGTCCATTTCCTACATTAATGCCTTTGCACTGTCTGTCTCCTGAGGCTCAATTGCTTCTATCTCTCTTAGTTTCCCTGGCTTCCTTCAAGATTCAGGTCAAAGTCTACCTTTTATCCAAGTCTTTTCTGGTGTCTCTCACTTCTAGCTGCCAAAGCCTTCCCTTTCAGATGATTTTCCTTTTACTCTGTATATATCTATAGGAACTAGTTCAAATCAATTCAGTTCAATAAACAATTATTAAGAACCCACTGCATGCTACTCTAGGGATATAAATAAGAAAAAGAAAGAGAGAAGACCACCCACAAAAGAAAGCTGGAAGTGGGAAAGAGGAAGAAGATAGTGGAGGTATCTTGTGAAGTAGGGATGAAACTATGCAGAGATGCAGATGCAAAGTGGAGTTTTCTGCAGATCCAGTTCCTGCCTTCCATAAAGGAAAGCTTTGGGAGGAATTAAGTGTTCCACCCTCCAGTCAGAGAGGGGGGCCGGCTGATGGAAGTGGAAAGGTGTTGGTCATGAAATTAGATGTAATTATTTTATTTTGAGAGAAGCATCCAGTCCTTGAAGTTGAAACCAGGCACCAAGGCAGATGGGGAGTGGAATGATTTAATGGTGACTTACCTGTTATCTCACCTATTAGAATAAAAGTTCCTTGAGGGGAAGGAATTTCTGTTTGTTTTTACTTTCTTTGTTTTGTAAGGTATGGGACAGCTGCTAGGTAACCCAGTGGTTGTAGTGCTGGACCTGGAGATTTTTCTTTCCAAATTCAAATCCTGCCTCAGACACTTACTAATTGTGTCATCTTGGACAAGCCTTTTAACTCTACCTCAGTTTCCTCATCTGTAAACTGAGGCTGAGAAGGAATTGGCAAACCACTCCAATATCTTTGCCAAGAAAACCCTGAGTGGGGTTTTCTAAAAATAACTGGATAATGACATGTTAACATTAGCCTAGTATTTGACATATAGGAAGCACTTTATAAATACTTTTTTTCTGACTGACTGATTTGGGAATGACCCGTTCAAGGTGACATATATTAGCTCTTGGGCTAGTCACTTAAAAAATCTCCCTGAACTTCAGTTTCCCTATCTATAAAAGGACATTGGCATTTTCATTCCTTACTTCACAGAGCTGTGGTGAACAAAGCAATTCGTAAATCTCACACTGCAATATAGTGTTTAATACAGCTATAAGAGTTCCTAAAGCTTAAGCTGGACAAAGACTTTGGGGACATCCAATATGTGTGTATCAGCAACATTATAGAATTTTTAAAAAGCACCTAATTCATGGCTTTAAATATTAAATCTATTACTTTCCACCTAGGTAACCTCAGGCAGGTCACTTAACTTTTCTAAATCTCAGTTTTCTGATCAGTGTACCGGGGACAGTGTACTCACTGGTCACTTAAATGTCTGTATATTCAAAATAATATGTAATCTTATGACTGTAGAAGAGTGACAATGGTAGAATTTTTGTTTTTAAACTATGATTAACATAGACATGTATGAAATGGTCAGATAATTTTCTTTTTTTTTAAAATATGATGGCACATTTAGAGATTTTTATTTATTCATTTATTCATTCACTTATCCATCTATCTATTTATTTATTTGGCTATTTATTCATTCATTTGCTCATTTATCTATTTATTTGTTTGTTTGTTTGTTTGTTTGTTTGTTTATTTTAAACCCTTACCTTCCATTTTGGAGTCAATACTGTATATTGGCTCCAAGGCAGAAGAGTGCTAAAGGCTAGGCAATGGGGGTCAAGTGACTTGCCCAGGGTCACATAGCTGGGAAGTATCTGAGGTCAGATTTGAACCTAGGACCTCCCGTCTCTAGGCCTGTCTCTCAATCCACTGAGCTACACAGCTGCCCCCTGGTCAGATAATTTTCTAATCAAATAGGAATTTTTTTTTTACCAAATAATGTTAACCTTTCTCTGGTATGCTTGAATTCTTCAATATGATAGTCAGCACAGGATCAGCTCATCTCTTTTAGTAGATAATTAACCATTAAGCTGAGCACTGTAATGCTTTCTGAGAAAATATGTAATTTCACTATTATTCCTTCTGTTTTCTGACTCAGAGTTGGAAAGATTTCTCCTCTCTTTTGCTCTGGGTGCCCAAATACAGAACCACATGGGGCTTGCTCCAAAGAAAGATAAAACCCCTATAATTTAACAGCTTAAATATCCCTTATTTGCATGCCCTCTGTGACAGGAATTGCCATAAAATATATAATTAATAATATCTCATAAAATTGCTCTGATTCTTTCAGCACGTCACACGAAAGCAGTGGGGCTGTATCAACCAGCCAAAGATATTTATTAAAATGGAGTGTTCCTCTTGGACATGTAGAAGTCATAGAATACAGCAGTGGTCAAGGCCAAGGAGAAAATAGCAGATACCCTCAAGCTCATTCCACTGAAAGTATTATCGTGGTCGCCAATGTAAAGCCACGTAAGTGACAGTCTTACTAAAAAGCTTATGGTACTTTTCTGACCCCTGACATGATTAAATCCTCTATTCCTTACCACTATACTCTTTACCTCCTTTTATTGATTATAGATGAAGTTCTAACAATGTGTGTTTGCAAAATATTATCTTTAACATGTAAATATATGTAATCTAGCAAACATGAGCAAAAAATAGTCATATTAATTAGTCCTTCCCATTTTGCCAGCTAGTTTCCTGTGTTTTTGCTTCTCTGTGATTGTAAGTTAAGTACTCCGATCCTTTTGGAAGCTGCCTAACTCTCCCTTATATGTCTGCTAATTGATATTGCTGATCTATTTAATGGTGTGGGCAGGTATGATCTTTTTTTTCCCCACTTGCTGAATCTTGGGATATTCATTTAGCTTGACCTTTGATAGTTTGATAAATTTGTGATCTCATCAGTGTGGGATACTCTCTCCAGAAGTGAAGATAGCAACCTAACCACAGCTTTTCATCCTAAGGAACTCTTGCCTTTTTCTTCCTGTAAATCAGCCACAAAGGCATAAATTCAGTGTGTTGGAGGGCATCTCAAGATCTTTTGACATCATATGGATATTAATAAAGTATGCAATCTGTCCATTGGTAATCCTTTATTCTAACTAAACAAGCTTCTTTTCTCATTTTATGTCCATTTTATGGCCTCTTCTCTGCTATTTCTGCTTAATTGATAATATGCTGTAGCCTATTTGTACCCACTGTGAGTCTCTTTATTGTCATTTGGTCACTCTCAATTTTAATTGTTTAGTGATTATGATAGTCTATCACTTATAACAACATATAAAGGAAAAATAGTGGAGCTGAAACTGTCGGCCTTTGTTTCAGAGAGAAATAATAAAAACTAAAGAAATTAGAAAGATTTAAAAATATACTGTTTGTCTTTACGTTGTCTAGATTTCCCTCTGCCTGTCTCTCTTTCATTCTAGAAGGCTATCCTTTAAAAATTTTTTTTAAAATACTTTCTTAAAGAGAAAAAAAATCTATCAACACATCAAAAATTTGGTGATTATTCAATGTTACCCTTCTTTCCTCCCCTACCCATCCTTATTGACTCTGCAAAAGAAAAGGGAGAAAATGTCATTTCATGCTTCTTCTTTGAGACCAGTCTTCTTCCTTATAATTTCACAACATTCATTCTTCTTTTAAAACCGTTACCTTCTGTCTTGGAGTCAAGACTGTATTTTGGCTCCAAGGCAGAAGAGTGGTAAGGGTAGGCAATGGGGGTCAAGTGACTTGCCCAGGGACACACAGTTGGGAAGTGCCTGAGGTCAGATTTGAACCTAGGACCTCCCGTCTCTATGCCTGGCTCTCAATCAACTGAGCTACCCAGTTGCCCCCCACAACATTCATTCTTTTTTTTTTTTAATTTTTTAAACCCTAATATCTTTTTTTTATATATATCCTTCTATATTAATTTTTTTTTATTTGTTATAGGGCTAGGCAATGAGGGTTAAGTGACTTGCCCAGGGTCACACAGCTGGGAAGTGTCTGAGGCTGGATTTGAACCCAGGACCTCCTGTCTCTAGGCCTGGCTCTCAATCCACTGAGCCATCCAGCTGCCCCCCCAACATTCATCCTTGATTGTTTTGTGGTGATGGGTTTTTGTACATTGTTATAACCATTGCATATATTGTTATCCTGGCTCTGTTTATGATGTTTTGGGCTGGTTCACATTGATGCTTTTCTGTATATATCAGCAATTTAAAATTAAGAATGCTAATTCTTTTGTAGTTTGACTGATACAGCACTAATTCTAGAAATTAATTTAGGTATTCTGTTTTTTTAATACATTTTTAGAGATATTATTTTTCTTCTGACTTCTACTTAGTTATAGCCCCAAAAGTTTTAGATGTTATTTCATTATCATTCTTTCAGATAGCTGTTTCTATGTTTCATTCTTTGATCTACTGTGGGATCCATATTGCTGAGAGGGGTTCAAGCTGCATCAAAGAATTCCATAGTGCCCCCCAGAACTCTTAAGAGAGGGGGCAGTTAAAGGCAGTTGGAATTCTGGTATAAAGCCAGGTCACCCTGCTTGCAAGGTTCCTGGTTCTTGACTCTTTGCTCTTGTATCTGAGCAGAGGCATACATACTCTGTATAGCTGCTGAAGCCTTTCAGTCTCATTCAGCCAAAGCTGTTTCACTTTTGTTAGACTTCAAGCAATACCACAGTCTACCTTAGTTTAGCTATCTAGGTTTAGAAAGAAGAATATTTAGAGGCTTAGATAGGATATGAGCCATTCAAGATACATTTCCCCCTTTGGAGGGAGGAGCTGCTTATTTGACATAGCTGTTTTAAGTAGTTTCTCCTTACCTATCTATCCTAAGGCATTTCCCCCTTTCCCATTCCCAGATATCATTAAACCCTTATCATCTAGAAACTGTGTCTGGATACAGATAATTTGGGGAAATACATCCTCCATGAGCCAAGTTCCTCTTACTAGTGGTTCTGAAGTTGATCCTAACCTCTGAGCCAGTGAGCTGCTTCTAAGACATCAAACCTCACCTATTCTATCCTGTGGGGAAATAATACAGAGAAAGATATTATCATAAGGAGTTTGTTTAGCCTTTCCCCACTTACCATCTTGGCCCAGAAGTTACCAAGCTATATTATCCACCATTACCAAGCTGTTAACTGACTTCCAACTGCTTAGAGGGAGGGGGGAAGTGAAAGAGTTCTCCGCAAGCTCCTGCCCCTCCCTTTCAGTCAAGCCTGCCTGTGTTTCTCCAAAGACCAGGGATTAGGGAGATTTCGTTACCACTGACCTCTGTCATCTTACAGTTTCCCTAATCCTACACTACTCATTATTCAGGATGTTAATATTAAATATGTATTTAGTTCTTTATTGTTTGATTATTTTTCTTTGGTTAATCACTTTGCTTCCACATTATGGTCTGTAAGGAATGTCTATCTTTCAAAGTTTTATTTAAAATTTCTGTTTCCGTGTGTGTGTATGTGCATGTGTGTATGTGTGTGTTTAGTGTCAAGATATAGGTGTATTCTTTAATGTTTTATTGTTAAGGTCATTGAGGGACTCAGTAGATTCAATGTTTTTGCTTGGAGGAGGAGTAAAGCAAAAAGCCTCAAATCGTAGAGGAGCTTTAAGCCTTCCTTTAGTATCAACAGGAAATCAAATGATATAACTAAACTTCCTTTGGAATTCCCTTAACCAATCACATTATGGTTCCTCAGGAATACTAGCCTCCTGGTATCAATTGATGGTTAACTGATTATAACTATATCAGTGTTATTAGATTATTAATGATGATCAGTAACACATCTGACTACTAATATTGATGATGGGAATTAATCTCAGCCTCAGAGAGTAAAGCTGGATCCCACTCTATCCCTTCAAATTACCTAAAACTCTTTTGAAGCTGTCTTGTTGCCAAGTCAACCAACAAAGGTCAGTAACTGGTTTTGAGTTTTATAAATAAAGATTTTACTTGAAGTAATCAAACAACAAGGGAAACTGAGAGAAGGGAAGAGAGTTTTAGGAATCCCTAAATGAAGTCTAAACTTAACTCAAAGTATATAATCTAACAGCTTCAGAATATTGAAAGCTGAGCTAGCCAGCCAGGCCCACTGGCCTTATTTGGCCTGCTTTGGGGGACACTGCCTGCCTATAGACAGATTATATTGAAGTTTGATTGAAGATATTTAGATGGATGAATCTTCTGTAATAATTTGATGGATGCTGATAATTGTCCCTAAAGTTCAGTAGTGATTCTGTAACTTTCAGGTATGCTGGTTGATTCTTGACTTGATTAATAAATTGAGGAGAGAAAGGTTTGTCTCCACCACCCTGGATCCCATGGCTCCAGAATGAGTCAATGGGTTCAGTTTCTCTCTCCCTTATATAGGGCACAGCCCAACTGATGATTGGTCTCATGCCCTGGCATGGCATCAGGAATCTCCTAAGATTCCAAGTGTCCAACTGGAAACCCTGCCCAAAGACATGGCTTCTTGCATATCCTTGCAAAACTTAACTTACACTATTTAGAAAACCTCAAGTCTTTCAAATTTAACTTTTTCCTAGCAGTCTATTCACTTCTACACTTTACTTTCTGTGTCTATTTCTGTTCGCTATGTCCAGTTTTAAAAAGGAAGTCTTCTACCATTCATTCAAGAAACATTTATTAAATACTGTTTCTAAGACACAGCTAAGCACTAGGGATATAAAAGCAAAAGTAAAACAATATCCTCTTAAGAAACTTATGCACTGATGATGGAGAAAACATATACTTATAAAAGCATATAAGAAGATATTCAAAATTAATCCCTTTATGAATTTTGTTGCTATGCCTGGGGCATTAGGCAATTATATTGTTTTCCATCCTCTCTTCATTTCCAGCTTATTTTATTCTCCAGATTGCTCTATCTTCTTAGCAGTCTTATCCCTATGTGGGTACCCTTTTCTCTATAATGTCCCCTCATTTTCCAGATTCCCATTATGCTTTGCCTTCTCCTATTAGAATGAAAGCTCCTTGAGGAGCTTGTTTTATTGTTTTTTTTTTCTATTTCTATTCCCAGCATTTAGCACAATGGCTAACACATAGTAAATGTTTAATAAATGATCTATCTGTATTTTACCTACCTACCCTATTTATATCTCTGCAACATGTGATTTTTTTCCTTTGATAGAATGACTCTGTCATACTTTTATGATATCATCTGACGGTATATTTTGTTCTGGTGACTTTCATTCTCTATGCCTTCATTTTTAGATATATTTCTTGTATGCTGTACATAGTTAAGTTTTGTTTTTTTATTCCCTGTGCCACTCTCATATTGCTGACTTGTTTAATTCATTCGTTTTTAATGAGCAAATTAAGTATGATTGCTTCTTATTATATTTAAGATTATTGTTAGGATTCTGTTTTCCCCAATTTATTTATTTTATATAGATTTTGATTAAATTAACTTTAAAAACTACTTTGTCTCTTTTTAGTTTTGCTTACAAAACCTTGATGCTGATATGTTTCCACAGCACCCCTCTGCTACCATTCTTATTTACATAACCCTATCTATTCAGAATTGCTTCTAATAAGAACCACCTTAGGTGGACTCTGAAACATCTGCCTGTGAGGTGTCCTATACTGGTTACCTACAGAAACAGTGAAATGGGGAATAAAAAAGTGTATGTGTAAGTGCTTAAAGTATATATTTTTAATTTTTTAAACACTTAACCAAGATGGAAGTCTTGGAATCAATACTGTGTATTGGTTCCAAAGCAGAAGAGTGGTAAGGGCTAGGCGATGGGGGTTAAGTGATTTGCCCAGAGTTACACAGCTAGGAAGTGTCTGAGACCAGATTTGAACCCAGGACCTCCTTTCTCTGGGTCCGAGTCTTACCACCTTGCTGCCCTCTAAGTATTTTTTAGTAATCAATGTTATTTCATGAGATTTTTGCCTTAAATGGTAGTTCTTCCATCTTACGTTGTGAACGCACCTTGAATTACTATATATTTCATATATATTTCCTTTGGGTTTGGGGGTATATTAGGTTAGGCAAAAGAAAATTGATGGTTATCTTGCTAATTCCTTTTATGATATCTATCTGATATCCTTAGAGGACTTAATGGATGTACCCACATTAATGAGATCATAGATCCATCAAAATAATAACAGTACTGAATAAAAACCTGTTCTTTCCTTTATTCTTGCTTTTATCCCTTTGTTCCTAAATCAGGACCTTACCACCCTCCCTGGATGGAAGATAACTGTGTAAAATCTTTGCATTCATAGTATGCTCCATTTCTTCCATTCTGCTTTTTGGATATTTTACTTACTACTTTTTATTAAAAAACAAAACAAAAAAGTGCCAACATTTTAAAAATAAAAAGTATGTATTCCTATAACCATTATTCTTTTCCTTACTGAAAAATCTAAATTGATTTAGATTCAAGGAAGCAGCATCATTCATGTCAGATCTGGATTGTAGTGTAGTGATGCAATGTAATTACTGCTATGTAGTAATATACAATGTAGTGTTGAGTTCTGCATTCCTTAATGGCTATATTACAAAATATTTAACATTGATAATTTATATACTGTAAATCTTGTGAGGTAATGTGTGGGGAGAGAGAACTTGTCTTGCAGTCTGTAAGAACCCTGACTCTCTGTAAGAAGCATTTAAATCTCTCAGTGCCATAGACAATTCTATAAAACTATAAATTAGAAATGAATTGCTGATCTGTATCTGTGGAAGGAGTTTCTACTCCCAAAAGCTTCCCATACAGATAAAATTACAAGCATTTTAAAACATAGTCACTTAATCCTTCCATCTTTTTATTTTATTTTTTAATATCATACTAGATCTGTGATCCCCCTAGTGGGTGAGGAAATTCACTAACTCACTTTACTAATGTAGATTAACACCAGCTCTCCAATTTATAATCTTAGTGAACTGTCAGAAACAGCTGATAATTTAACCTGGTTTGCTCAAAGCCAGTATGTACTAAAGTTAGTTGTTGAATTCCTGATTGTTAGGTTGGCTTTATACCCAAAACACTACATTGTCTCTCTTCTTTTCATTTATATACTCCCTATAAAAAATAATTTACAAAGCCAAACAATCCACTTTTTAACTAGAATAGATGTTTTCATTTGAGTTGTTATTCTAAGAAAGAATTACCTAATCACAGCAAAATGTGAACTTGCCTAACTGTCATGTATGAGAGATAGAGACTGATACATTTTTAGCTGGAATTCTACTTAGGGAGAAGACTCATGTCTTGAATGCTTTTGTGGAAAGTTTTAAACATTTAGATTCTTTGGAAATTGGAAATTTAGGTTGTAAATCTTGTTGGATGACTTAGTATAGTGAATTTTAAAAAGGATATCTTTATATAATAACTCAAGTTCTCTACTTATTCTCAAGAAATAGAAGAGAATTTATTGGTTGCCAAAGTCTGTAATATAGATGAAACATAGAAAGACCTTAGGTTTATATTAAGTAATTAGTCAACGAAATAAAGATTAAAATAACCAATATTCTGAGAACAACTCATGTATTATATAATTATCCCCTCATTCAGTATTATTTGACTGGCAATGAATTTATGACTTTATTTTGAGATTTGCTTATACTAAGTAAAATATATGTCCATGTGTACTGAGTATGTAATGATTATAGAAAAGATATGAGTCTGCTGGAGGTGGCCTTTTTCTTTTCTGCCTTATTTCTTTTATTGTTTCACTATCTTTTCTCTCACTGACACTTTTCCAGATTTTTTTTGCTATTAATGATGACTTTTTCTAATTGCCTTTGATCCATTGAAAAGATCATTAAACCCAAGAAGGCCTGGGTTCAAGCCTTGCCTCTTGAAATATACTGAATGTATGCTCCTAATCTAGTCAATTTATCTCTCAGTTCTGTAAAATGTAAATTAATATCAATAACTCCAGGTTCTTCTTTTTCCATAGAGTTTTATTAGTAGTAGATTGAAGTAGAAAAAATAAAAAGGATAGAAGTATAAAGCCTAATTTTCTAACCTAACTGACCATGTGTGTGGATTCTCTCCCCTGGCTCCCAGCCAGCCTCCTCAATCACATTCCCGGAAGAAGAGAGGGTAGTGCCACACCAAAATTTTATCCTCTGTCCATTCATGTAGCATTCAATCAGTGTAAATATGCAAATGGGATGCTGGGTAAGATACCCTTTTGGGAGAGAATTCTATCTACACAACCTCCCTGTGATTCTTTGGGTAGCTAGCATGTTGATATCTCCTAGATTTACATGCTTACTCTCCCCAGTGAATCATTTCACACAAACAGTTTATATCTCTAAAGATCTCTAAGAAGATCTTTTATAGGAGGTGCAATCAGTATTACACTTTCTAAGAGAAAATTACAATAATTGGGGGATAAGAGGGAAATAAAAGAGAGAGTGAAATTAATGGTTGGTAGGCACACTGACAAAAAGTCAATTAGAGGACAATCCCCTTTGGCATAAGCTTACATTTAGAGTAAATGTGTTCATCCACACTCGGTTCAATTCACTATATACCAAAGTTCACTCTGGATCTTTTGATGCAGTGTGTGGTTTCTGTAGGCATCTTTATGGTGCCCTCTCCAAACAGTTCAGTCTCTTGATTCAAGGAATAAGCAACTTTCTTTTCCTGAAATTACTCTCAAGACAAAAAAAAATTAAATCTTGGATTTAACAAAAATTATACAATCCGCCCTGAGGAGGGTGTTTACCAACACCCAGAACAACTCAGAATACGTGGTTGAATTATGGAGTATATAAATCAATTGTCAAAAGAAAATCCAAAAATATTTTAAAAAACCAAATAAAAGAGAAAAAATTAAATTTTGGGGGATCAAAATAAGATTGTATATAAAATTCTGAGTAAGCAAGAATAAGCCCATAACAGGTCCTTGAATCAGGGCCAAGTTAAAGTGATTTATGTCTCTGCAACATGGAAAATGGCAGGGTGGAATTCCTGCAAGATACAGGGTCATGTCTCACCCAGAATTCCAGGGGATCTCCCCGCCCCAGAAAGGTCTAGATCAGCTGAACAAGCAAACCACTGAGCAGAACCAAGATGGTTCTTGCCCCAGATGGCCACCAAAGCAATGCCCAAACCGGGACCAGCAAGCAGCATAACCTGCTCACTTCAACCCCCAGGAATCAACTGTTTAACTCCTTTCAAACTGTTCCCTCACCCAGAGTTCTCCAGGGGAGGTTCCCTGGAATTCTGAGTGAGGCTTGACCTTGTATCTTGCAGGAATTCCACTCTGCCATTTTCCATTTTGCAGTCCCACAAGACTGCAGGACAATTGCAGCAATTATGTGCTTACCCATTCAGCAGCCAGGATTAACAGAAAATTGTCATATTATGAAAGAGAGAAAAGGGACTAGATTTGGAAGTAAAAGGGAAGTATCGTTCCCTGGTCTGACTTTACTTTCACTCTCAGGAAGAGGGGAAACAAAATAGAGGCCAAACTGATGTACTTGTCTGGATCTGGCATGGGGAAATCCTGTGTCTGAAGTCAAACAGCTGCTTCCTTGAACCCCAAAACAAGTCCTCTGTCTTGGTGTAGATTCTCATCAATCCCACCAGGATTGGTTGGGCTCCTTGACCTTGCGCTTCTTGGCACTATTGATCCCTTCTTTCTTTTTTTAAAGTTTAATTAATTTAGAATATTTTTCCATAGTTACATGAATCATGGTCTTTCCTTCCCCTCCTCTTACACCCTCCCATAGCCAATGAGTAATTCCACTGGGTTTTACATGTGTTGTTGATCAAGACCTATTTCCATATTATTAATATTTGCACTAGGGTGATAACCATGTGATCAAACAGTTGTTTTTCTTGTGTGTTTGTACTCCCACAGTTCTTCCTCTGAATGTAGATAATGTTCTTTCTCATAAGTCCCTCAGAATTGTCCTGGTTCTTTGCATTGCTGCTAGTAGAGAAGATCATTACATTTGATTGTATCACAGTGTATCAGTCTCTGTGTAAAATATTCTCCTGGTTCTGCTCCTTTCACTCTGCATCAATTCCTGAGGTCATTCCAGTTCCCATGGAATTCCTCCAGTTAATTATTCCTTTTAGCACAGTAGTATTCCATCACCAACAGATACCACAATTTGTTCAGCCATTCCCCAATTGAAGGGCATCCCTTCATTTTCCAATTTTATTTTTGCTAGCACAGAGAGCATGGCTATAAATATTTTTGTACAAATCTTTTTCCTTATAATCTCTTTGGGGCATAAATCCAGCAGTGGTATGGCTGGATCAAAGGGTAAGCAGTATTTTAACGCCTTTTGGGCATAGTTCCAAATTGCCTTCCAGAGTGGTTGGTGATCCCTTCTTTCTGAAATCAGACACAATTATTACTCAAAGTCTCATAATATTTAATAATCAAAGGCAGGTTTCCATGGTCTAAAGCTTTTGGTTATGCATTGATATTAGGGCTAATAGATATTTTAAGCTTATTTTAGTGAAAAATAAAAAAAAAAAACAAATACTGATTACATGTACTTCAAGTACAAAAAATAAGAGAAGAAAGAAAATTTAAATATCCTATTGCACATAAGAGGAAAAACAATAATAATTTTTAAAATTAAAAATTCATAGTACATATTCCATGACAATGTGCCAGCCAAAATTGTGTCCAACTTGTGTATGGACAACTTGACTTATATCTCCAGTCCAGTCATAGGAGGAGTAAGAATAAAAACAATGTAATAGAACATATAGCTAATAGCCAAAACACAGTAATGGAAAGTGACATAGTGTAATGGAATATTTAGATCAGATTAATATGTGAACTAAAAAACAAAGTTAAATCTTAAAACAATCAATCAGCAAATACAATAAGCGTGACAGGATACGGTCACCTAGTGTCTATAGAAGGTGCCCTTTTTACAATTGTCTAGGTAGCTCTCTTTTTACAAGTTACAAGAAGGTAACCTGTATTGAAAGGGGCAATTGAATCACAGGTCCAATCATTATTGCTTTCTATATGATGAGACAGTAACAAGACCAGACTTAAAATTTCACTGATATAGGAAGCTTCCTGTGAAGAAACAATCTGCCAGTGCCAGTTTGCTGATATTCTGCAATAAAGAATCATTATAGTACACTGAGACATATTTGCTCAGGAGAACACAGCCACTGTATGTCAGAGGCAGGACTTGAACCCAGGTCTTCCTGACTGAGGTCAGATTTGTGTGCACATAAATATTCAAGACTGAATAACAAAAATACAAATCCTTCTTAATGCCATCAGGTAGAGAGATTCAATCTCTAAAAGAAATAGAGGTTTTTCTGTTCAATTGTACATTGAGAAGAAATGTAACTTGGAACTGATGGTACATTATAATTTCCATAGCACTTTCCTCATACTTGTAGCTCTTGTATAAAAAGCTCTCTCAACACAAAGTGAAAGGGTCTGGGTCCACTTTGAGTAATTGCTTACCATCTGATTTTAGCTTCCATCTAGAATATCTAGGGAGAAGACTCCCTACTATCTCCCAGGGTTCTCAGTGCTGTTCTGCTCCTATTATTACAAGGACAATGTCCATAAAATGAAAGGTGGAACTTTTCTTGAGCAGGAAAGTTTTACTGAATGTTGAAGGTGAAATCAAACTCACCAGAGAACTATTGGAAAATAATGACTTCCTTCCCTGAGAGTAAGCCATTCCCAAAACACGACAGAGTGTCTCAGTCACTTACTGTCTCATTGAGTCAGGGATTCCAAGCAGGTAGTCAGCCTCTCCTGCAGTTGCCCAGCAGCTCCTTCAGGATTAAGGATCATCATCTGTCATAGGCTCTCCTACATTTAGCCTCCAGTGGCAGTATCAAGCGATGCCACCAGGTATGGCCAAATCTTCTATTCAGTCATATCTTCTGTCGCTGGGTGCAGTCTTTACTGCCACTGAGGGGAAAGGCTCAAGTTTCCCCCATCTGCCAGGAGATAACTTGTTCTTCTTGCATCAATAATTAGCAATACCCAAATTATTTCCCCGCCACATCATTGTTTCCCATCCAAAGGAATATTCACCATATGTTCAAGAGCTGATAATACAACCTGATTTTTCCCTAATTGTCTCTCTTGCTCCAAAGTTTTTCCAAGGCAATGGTTATTAATTGAATTCCAGTAGGCTGTTACCAGACAAGATGGTGGGTGGGGGAAGTGAGCACTTCTGGTTCTTTCACAGAGATGCATTCCTTTTGTTCTTTTAAAAGACAACATTCTTGCAGGTGTTTGGGGCAGGGAGAGGAAAAGAAAGGGAGGAAAGGTCCCCCTTCTAAGTACACAGCATCAGTGTGAGAAGTCAGTTGTGTTTACCCGTATCCTGCTTCTTGGATATTTTGGCTTTGTGATCCTGGGCAACTCTCTTTGACTGCTCTCAGTGTCAGGGTAATGGCCCATCAGTTATAATATTCCAGAATCACAGAATGGAGATTGGGAAGGTGCTTTCATGGCTATCTAGTCAAAAGGATATAGGATGACAGAATTCCCACTTTCACATACTTTATAAGGGGGTATCTAGCTTTAGCTGGAAAACCTCCAACATACTACCTTCCAAGGCATCTCACTCTACTTTTGTACAGTTCTGATTATGAGGAAGTCTTTCCTGACATCAAACTTAAATTGGCCTCTTTGCCACTGAGTTAAACAGAATGAAACATGATAGTCTTATTTTGGTGGCACAGTGGTTAGAGTACTGGAAGTCAAGAAGACCTGAGTTCAAATTTAAACTCAATCTCTTATTATTTGTGTACCTTAGGCAAGTCATCTTATCTCGATCTGCCTTAAGTTTCCCTAACTGTAAAATGAGGATAATAATAGCACCTATCTCCTGAGATTGTTGTGAGGTTAAAATGAGATCATATTTATATAGCATTTAGCCCAGTCCTAGAACATGGTAGGTGCTTTATAAATGTTTGTTCCTTTCCCTACTTCAGATGAGGGGACAAGGCTATTGGGAATTTCTTCATTTAGTTACCAAGGCCTCTTCTTCATGTGAGGCAGAGGTAAAGAGGGTAGGAGCAGAAGGGAAAGTGAAATAAGGAGAGGAAAAGAAGGAGCTTTTGGTGAATGGCCTTGATTTTTTCAGTTAAATACAAGGCAAGGTTCTTGGCTTAGAGGAGGACTAACATGGGAGTTTTCAAAGGGGCTGAAAAGTTTTGGAAGAATCACTGTGGTGAATGGGTTAGTGCACTGATTAGTGAGGTATGAGAAGATTGCTTTGCTGCAGGGAGGACCTCATTGAGATTTGTAACATTTGAGTCATGGTTTTGTCATTTTTATCCATCTTCATTTTCCATCTTCATTCAGCAAGATGTGAATAGGAGCAAATGCAGTGGAGAGTAGAAGAAATCAATGGTTCAGGATTACCAGAGTAAAGCCAGTCATAGCATAAGGGCAGAACTACATAGGAAAGTACAAAAGGCTTGGTTTGCAAAGGGTTCAAATGGGGAAGGGAAGGGACTAGTTGGTATAAGAGATGATGACCTGGGAAAGAAATGAGTAGTTAAGGACTTGGAAGTGACAGTGAGGACGAAAAACGGATGAAGTGGAGATTGTAGCACAGTGGGAGAGGTGGAATGATGACAGATTTTATGATCTGATAAGGGAATTTTAGAGTTTGCATATGTGGAAGTGGTACATTTGTGGATGATGGCAAAATTAAGAATTGATCTTCTTTGAATAACTGAGAAGTTAGTGATGAGAAAAGAGGAAGTTAAGGAAGTAGGAGATTAGAACATTTGAGGGAGAGAATAAACTGAAAAAATAGAAACATGAAAACTATAATCTATATGTATATATACAGAGAGGGTCTGAGAAGCTTGTAAATAAATTCTATTTTTAAAAATGGTGGGGGAGACATACAGAATGCTTTATTCACAATAATCCTGTAGTCTATTATTATTCCCATTTTATTAGAGATGAGAAAAATAAGGTTTAAAGATGTTAAATTTATTGCAGCTAATAAATATTTGAAACTGAGCTTGGGAAAAAAGAACATTTGAGGGAGTATCAATATTTTTGTCGAAGTGCCTTAATACAAAGACAGGAGGTGGGCAAGAGAGAAAGACAATGAGCTAAATACTGAGTTCATGGAGAAAACAAAGGAAGCAGTTCTGATTATATAGTAGATATGGACTGAGTGACCCTCAAAAGATGAGCAAATGGTTACTGGGTGATAGTGGTAGAGAAAGAGATTGAAAGTGGAAGTGAGGAACAAAGAGTATTACAATTCTTCTACCTGGACCATTGAAGTTGGTGGGAATCAGTTAAAGTGTAACCAGTGCAGGAAAGAGCAGCTAAGGAGACTGAGTCATCTGGAAGGAGGCAGATCTCAGGGAAACTAAAAATACTGAAGAATGGAAATTGAAAGGGTTTAAGATGAAACTAACTTTGTTACTTCCAGAGCACATATTCCAAAAAGCATAGTATGAAGAGGAAGCTAGTTTTAGAATGGGACTATGGTTTGAATGATAGCCAGGAGTTCAGAATCACTGAAATGAGAAGGGTAGGAACAGGTGGACATTTGTTTATCACTGAGGAGTTAATACAAGTAGGTTATCAATACTTATGGGTTTTGGACTCAGGAAGGAGTCTTCTCAAGACATTAGAATAAGGGAATAAGTGTGGAGAGCTGATGGAATGACCTTTCCCCACTTCCCCTATAGATAAACCAGGCCAGGAGGTCAGAGAAGAGAATAGGTTCAGAATTGAGTCTCTTTCAGTCTTCAGCAGTCAACTATTGAGAAATACAGCATGCTAAAAAGGAGTGTGTTTGGATTATGTTGAGTAGGATGAAAGAATGGTGGGTGCTAATGGTGGGAAGAAGCAGGAAGTAAAGAAAGCCATCTCATTATAGTTAAGTGACTCTTTGAAACAGCACTGAATGTACTTGGGTTTCAAGTGACACTGTGCTAACATGCAAGGGATTGTTTTGAAATACTATTTCTTCTCCCTTTTGATATTAGTTTATGTCTTTCTTTTGGTTGCCATGGAAAAAATGTAGGTGTGAGTTCTGGGTGTTTTCCAGTATCTCCAATAGCTTTTATAATTTGGGGGTTTTGTTCAAATGAGGAACAATGGTGTTAGCAATTTGTTACAGGATACCACATCAAAACTAGTCAATAATTTAGTTAAACTTTCAGTTTAGAAATAAGAAATAGAGGAAAGGGTAATCTTTTTGAGTATACCAATATTCATGTGGATAGAAATCATCATCATCATCATCATCATAGGGATAGAGAATGGATTGGTTTAGGGAACTTCCACATGAATTTCCACCAAAATTTCTTGGGTGGCACCTTCCCTGTACCTTACAGTTTTATAGTCTTAAAGAGTTGCTTAGAGTACTGAGTTATGTGTTTTCCCCAGGCTCACACAGCCAGTGTATGGTGGAGGTAGGACTTGAACCATAGGCTTCTTGGTTCCTTAAGCCAGCTGTCTTCCTGCAATACCTTGCTACTTCTTTATTTTAATGAAAGCTGACATTTACATAGTTCAGAACTGTGAAAATAAAATGAGACGATATAGGGAAAGTGCTTTGCCTTTGATTCTCACAACAAATCCATGAGGCAATATTATGACCATTTTATAGGTAATGAATGTAAAGTGATTTTGCCCATGGGCTCCTTTATTAGAGATGGAACTCCTTCCAAAACTCTCCCTGATTCCAAATCAGAGCTTGTTTTCACTCTATTGATATATTCCCTTTCATACAAGTGAAAATGAAACCTATAAATACAAGTATGTTTAGAGGATTATTCAAGTGGATTAACCTGGTAATCAAGATTAGAAGAAAAGGTCTTCGTTTTTGATTGATAGAAAATGTCTCCTTCTAAGAGATAAACATTTACATTGACAGCATATTTGAGGTTTTTTCAATATTGTATTCTTACTGTGTTTATATTTCCTTGCCCTGAGTACTACTGGTTGGCCCTTTGAGACTACATTTTGGATGACTGATTGATTCAGACCAGTTTCAGAATACTGGACTGAATCCTTAAACTGGTCTTTTAAAATGAGGAGTGACAAGTCCTTGGAAGAGAAACAATGCAAGATTTAGGAGGGAAGAGACAGATTTGGACTTCATTCCCTGGAGGTCAAGCCTGCACATCTACTAATATCCTCCAGGGAACCAGATGGCTTTTGGAAAAAAAGAAATTATATAGCTATTTCCTGAGCCCAACTTCCTAAAAAGAAGAGTAGGAATTTCTGAACCAAGTAGAGGAATTCTGCAATCTCTGAAGGCTCCTTCTGGGTTCCATAGTAAAAGAGCAGCAAGGAATAGTCACACTGTGGTAGGGCAAACTCACATTAGTACTTTTGAGTTCTGTGGGCTGGGGAGGTTCAAGGGAATTGGATAGACTCTCTGCCAAGCTCTAGTTCTTTCCCCTGGTAGAGGAGCCTCAACCACATTGTAGTACTATAATTATTGGCAACTTCTGTGACAGAAGGGGTCAGCTCTTTAACAATTACAAATGTTTTCCCAATTCAGAGGGTCTCACTAGGGCAGTCTCTAAGGAAAATGGAGGCCCACCAGAGGGGGAAGGAGGATTGTTTTGATTCTTTGGGGCTCTTATGTGAGTCTTGTACATTTCTGTCAGATTAAATAAAACTTGTTCTATGTTTAACATATTGTTCATCCAAGAATTCAGTACCCTTTTACCTTTTCCAAGGTATCTATGAGTGCAAGCTATAGTCTTATGTTCCCCAGGGGAACTGTCATCCCAAAATAGTGATGTCTGAGTAGGACTTCCAAGGCTCAACCTAATTCATATAAACTCAGAATCTTCAATTTTGGGACATGAATTACATATACCTATTAAATAAGTCAATATTACTTATCATTCCCTATGTAAATGTTACAGGGTGTTGGATTTGTTTGTTTTGCATTTCTTGATTTATGAGTTTGAATATGTAACATTTATATGAATGTTTAACATAGCATTTAATATAATATGAAATATTTAATGTTTTTCTGTAATTTTTTTCCTGTAATAACCCATTCTTTCTTCCTTTCCCTCAGTTTTAAAAGATGACATTGTCTTTTCCTGGTCAAAACTAGCACAGTGACTTACCCACGATAAGTACTTAATAAATGTTTCTCAAATTTAATTTAGAAATAACTCTTCCATTACTAAGTCTGTTCTTCCCTACCATCTTTCTCTCATCTTCAATGTACCTGTCCCTATTGGCTCCTTCTCTGCTTACAAATATATTCAGGTTTTTTCAAGGCTAAAAATATTTCCTTTTGTCCATCTCTCTACTCAAAACATTGTCCTTCCTTTCTCTTTTTCATTCCAAATACTAGAGAAAGCAGTATAAACACATGATTTCTACTTCCTCAGAACCCATCCTCCTTAAACTCTTTGTAGTCTGGCTTTCATCTCCACCACAGTACTGTACTTGCTGTCTCCAAGGTCACTGATGACTTTTTTCTTTTTAAAGGCCCTCATCTTGCATCTTAGAATCAATACATTGTACTGGTTCCAAGGCAGAACAGCAGTGCAGGCTCTGCAGTGGGAGCTAAATGGCTTCCTTGGGATCACATAGCTAGGAAATGTCTGAGACTAGACACCAATGACCTCTTAACTGCAGACCTATTGACCACTTCTCTGTTCTCGTGATCCTTGATTTTTCAGTAGAATTTGACACCATTGACATCCTTCCCTTTATTTATGATATCTCTTCCTTTGGATTCTCTAATACTGTCCTCTTCTGGATTTCCTACTTTATTGACCTCTTATTCCTACTTTTCTATCTACTTTCCTGATTTACAGATTATAAAATTTAGAGGTAGAAAAGACTATCAAGCTCATATAGTCCCAGGTTCTTGTTTTTTAAATTGATGAGACTCCAAAAAAGTGAAGTGCCCTGCTCAAGTCCATACAGGTAGTAGTAAATAGTTGAATCAGAATTCAAACTCTTTTTCTGACTGAATCTACTACTCTTCCTCTGTTCCCTAATTGTGAGTTACTAGCCCTTAGAACTCTATCCTTGGAATTCTTCTGCTTATATTCTTGGAAATCACAGTTAATTCTCATGACTTCAGGGGTCTTTTTGAGGTGGATAACCTCCTATAACTATATCTTTAGCTCTGTCTTTTCACCTGAGCTCCAGTTCTACATATCCAACTTGTACCAAACAAAGTCATGTGGGTTATCTGGTCAACTCTCCAAAACTAAATTTGCCTCAAAAATCCATCTTTTGTTTAATATTCTCAAATTTGGGATTTGTGGAGGAGGTCATTAAAAACATGTGTTACTTAATTTTTAGGAACATGCTATTTTTTGTGTGTATGTGTGATGGTACAATTAATTGGGTCCAAATGAACTGAGAGAGATACATGGTGGACTCTGATAATTGCTATGCTAGTAACTGGGAGGGGAAGGGACATAAATAAAATAGCCACCATTGAAAAGACTAAAGCTTTGGGGAATCAGATTGAGTCAGGCAAATTCTCAGGCTTTTTCCCTCCTTCCCTGAGACATTCTATAAATTCTGCATCCTGATTTGGTGTAAACATCCTGAATCTCTTTTTCCTACAGCTGGCCTTTCCTACATAGTACTTTGAGTGACACTGAGGTACCAGTCTAACTCACCTCTTTGTTTATCCCTTGTCACCTTGGAAGGGAATGTAATGTGGTGGAAAAAATGTTTGATTTAGAAGCAAGAAACTCATGGTCAAATCACAGCTCAGGTTACTTACTTCTTATGTAACACTGAATAAATGAATTAATTCCTCTAGCCCCCAGTTTCCTCATTGGTAAAAATGAAGAAGTTGAAATAGTTGAGCTCTGAAGTTCCTTTGAACTCTAGGACTGTGGTCTTAAGAAATGTATTACTTTCAAATTTGGATCCCATCCCCTATATCCTCAGATGGGCATTGCCATTGCCTCTGACCATTGCCTCAACACAGCCCAATTAGGTACAAGAAAAGGCCTTACTTGAATGTTTTAACTTCCCTGAACTAATGCCTTCCACTTTTGTTTTTCTCTAGAACAGTGGAAGTAAAAATCTCTGCAAAAGCCAAAAAGGTTATATGATTAACACTATGTATTGCTTTCAAGTCTATTTTCTCTGATTAAAGGAAGCAATTTTTCACTAAACTCTCAAGTTTCCTTTATTCAGTGAACTTTCAAACTGGGAATTTGCTTAAACCATTTTATATACAAAATACTGTTATATTTTAACAATGGGTCATGAACTCCCTTAGCAACAACTGTAGAAATCTTCTTTGGCATTAGCTTTAATGTCAAATTTGGCTAAAGTGTTCACTACAAAGAATAGAAAGTTTTGACAAATATTAAAGTTGTAAAAAATTGTGTTTTCTTTAAAAAATCAACGCTTTTTTAGGTTTTTATTCTTTCTTAACTATATAAAATTCCAGGTTCTTTGGAAATAGTCCAGGATTGATAAAGGTTGAGAGTTGTTTTAAAATTTATGACCTTTTTGGAAAAAAGGCATTTAGAGGACAACAGGTGTCCATTCAGGAAGATGTAATGAGAAGAATTATTACCACTGATTCAGTAAGTCAACAAGCATTTTCAAAAGCATTTTATTATATGCCAAGTATTGTTACTAAATACTGAGGATACAAAAATATGACCCCTGCCTTCAAGGAATTCCCATTATAATGGGGTGGACAACATGCAAAAAATTATACATGCAAGATATATACAGTACAAATGGAAAGTTAAAAATGGATGCTAAATTCTCAAGCTTTATTTCCTTTCAGAAGTTGGAGATAAGAATAATATTGAAACAATTGTAGTTCTTTGGGTTTTTCAGTTATTGTTCCTGAAAGGGAGGGAAGGGGAATTATTTTTAAATTATCTTCTAACTTACAAAGTGTTCAAGGAATAAGGAAGAAATGACACAAAGGGAAGAGAAATAAAATTAAACTGAATTTGAGATATATGGGATAGGAGTGAAGCAACATGATGCAGTAGATGAAGAGCAGACCTCATAGTCAGGAAGCCCTTCATTCAAGCTCTGTCCCTGATATAGATTAGCTCTATGAACTGAGTAAGACACAGCCTTTCCAGCACTTCCACTCTGAGGCTATCCATTTACAGACAAATCGTTGGTCTGTTCTAGCTGATGGAATTTCCTAACCAAAGAATTCCTATATTGATGAAATCACAGGTCTAGACAACCCCTTCCCCTTCTCCACCAAAAAAAATTACATATATACAAACATATGTGGGAAAAAGGGAAAAAAAGAGGGAAAAAATGATGACTTGTGATTGTGATCGTACCTTCAGAATGCAGTCAGTTCTCCAGGCAGTGCATTTCACTTTTAGACATTAGGAAGTGTTTCTTAGGCCCAAGTTTGACCCTTGGCAACTTTAACATTGCTTCTGACTCTGCCTTCTGGGGCCAAACAAAACAAATCCAATCCCTGTTCTATATGACAGCCCTCCAGGTACTGGTAGATAGTCATCACATCCCTCCTTCAGTTCCTTGAACCATTTCTCAAATAACATAGATTCCTAGCCTTTGACCTTCCTGGTTCCTCTCTTTTGGAGTCATCAATTTATTGACATTCTTCTTACCCTCTGGTGTCTAAAGCTGAACATAATATTCTAGATGTTTTTTTTTATTGTGAAGTATACAGTTTATTTAGCATTTCAGTAATAAGCTTTATTTACAAATTATACAAATGTATGAAGTTTTAATATAAAATAGAAAAAAAATAGCATGTGATTGAAGGAATCACACTCCATATGGAGTTAATTTACTTGTTAAAGGTCATTTATTTATGAAAATTTACAATAATTTATATAAATTATTCTTTTTCAAAGTAGATGATTTTTAATAATTAATGCAACTGTGTTGACTTTATAAACTTGTATGTGTATTAAAAACTTGAAAAAAATTACATTTTGAGTAAAATTGTGGCAGAATATAGAGAATCTTCTGAGAAAAAGAGTAAAAATTGCTAGAAAGAAAAAAAGATGGAACCGTGTGGAATGAGGACAGAAGGATAATTTTGAAAAGGACTAAACAGAACCTTGGTTCTTCAAAATTAATGTTTCTTTTCATTTAACTTGTCCAGCTTTAGGTGCATGTGTATTTTTCTATCTAGAACTTCTGAAAGAAGGCCTGCCAATTCCTTCTCTTATTTTTTCAGTATTTCCATCCAGTCTTTTATTCTTTCTCTATTCTTTCCACTCACATTTATCCCTCATCTTTACAAGCTGTTTTCTGGCCCTGATATGCATTTCAGAAACCTTAAGTGATGCCTTAGAAATTCTTGACTCTTCTTTTAGGAGACTTGGTTTTCTTAGCAAAAACAAGGTGACTGGTTTTATTTGTCCCCATGGATTATGTTTTAGGAATCTTAAATATTTGTTTTTATTCACATAGGCAGAGTTGTTATTGATTTGCAGAATAAAGCCCTGTGGGTGTTCTTTTTTGGGGGCTAGATCTTTGGATTTTTAAACAACTGCTAGAGTAGCCATGGAAACAGTAACTGTGTAGTGCGTGTGCACATACACATTTGTGTTTTTGTGTATACCCACAAGTGCAGGCAAAGGAGTTAAGAAGCAAAAATGGAATGAATGATCTTTGCAGTTGAGGTGTCAATAAAATTTTTCTGGCTATGATGGAATGTGCCAAAGTTCTGCAGTGCTGTGCCATTAATTCATTCTTGGCATTTTGACTTCAGCGAGCTTCCAGAACACATTATGTGAAGATGACCAGAAAGACTGATTTATAAATATCTCTCAAATAACATTGATACAATTTAAAAATTAATTGGAGCTGACAGAGCAACAGATTTTTTTATTCAGAAGGTGGTGACTGAAAGACTTTTGGTTCTCTGCCTTCATTTTACTAAGTTCTTCCCCTTTTTATAAGGAACCTGTAGTATCAGATAATTTCTTAGATGGTTTGACCCCTTCTTAAAACTCTTCTTATAAGAAAACAAATAAGACACTTGAGCTTTAAGACAAGTGAGTCAGTCATCCAACAAGGATTTATTAAGGCCCTACTATATGCCAGATATTGTGCTAAACCTTGAGGATACAAAGAAAAAAAAATCCAGTCCCTTCTCTCAAAGAGCTCCCTGTCTAATAGGGGAGACAATATTTGAATAACTATGTTAAAACAAGTAGACAATGGACAAATTGGAGATGATCTCAGAAGGAAGGTACCAGCATTAATGGAGACTGGGAAAGGCTTCCTATAGAAAGTAGGATTTTAGATGGAACTTGAAAGAAGCTAGGAAATGTTAGGAGGCAGAAATGAGGAGGGAAGGAATTCCATGAATGGGAGACAGCCAGGAAACATTCATAATATCAAGAGATTATCTTGTGTGCAAGGAGGCCAGTGTCACTGAATCACAGAGTGCATAAAGGTGAGTAAGGTGTCAGAAGAGTGGAAAAATATGAAGGGACCAGTTTAATAAGACCTTTGAATTCCAGAGTTTGGGAGGTGAGTTTGGGAGGAAAGATAAGTTCAATTTTGGACATATTTGGTTAAAGATGCCTATGGGGCATCTAATTCAAGATTACCCAAAATATTGTTGGAAATGAAAGTCAGGTGGGTAGGGTTAGGTAAGTAGATTTGAGAATTGTCAGCATAGAGTTGATAACTAAATCATAGAAGCCAATGAAATCACCATAGAAACAGAAAGGAGAAGAGGGCCTGGGAGACACACTGTTAGTATATGAACAGTGCTTGACAAATAGTATTGTGTTTAATTAGTGCTTGACGATTGATTATTGGATAGAATTGTCAAGCTTCAGTTAGACCTAGTGTCTGAGGAATATGAAGCTGTCTTATCCTCATAAGGATTTTTTGTGTGTGTGCTTATATTCCTTTTCCTGTACTCGTTCCAGCATAATCCTGGGCATGAAATGTGGTACAGAGAAGAAATGAGTCAGTCATCTTTATTCCTAATTCTGCCACTACCAATTTAGACAGCCTTGAATAAATCACTTTGTCTCAGGTACTTCTATTTAAACCTTCATCCCATGTTAATTCTAGGAATGTATAGGGATTATTTATTGAGTTTTGAAGTATACTCATATTTTAAAAAATCTCCAGATGGGGAAAAGTCTTACGATAATATAGACATTGAATTCAGAACTCCCTACTTCTAGGTCAAACCTCTCCCAATAAAGCCGATGTTATGCAAATATATCCAGTGATGAGGGACTAAGTCCAAGAGACAGCAGCCGATTCCATTTTTGTACAGTTTTAATTATTAGGCAGTTTGAAGGCCAAATAGAAAAATCCTAACTCCTTTTCTCTTTGACAGATTTTGAAATGTTTGAAAATGGAGCTAATTCCTCCTAAGGCCTCCTCTCCAGGCTAACCATTTTCACTTCTTGTAATAGATATCTATATAGCACGTTTTTGAGTCTCCTTACCACCCTGAGAGTTGTATAGGTAGTTCCGGTTTATTAATGTCCTTATTTGTCATGACCCACAACGTTGAACATAATATATTGTGTGCAAGTCACCAGAGCAAAATACAGTGGGATTTTCACTTCCCTATTTTGGACATTATGCTTTCTTTTAAAATCACAGTAAGGATAATTTTTGTTGTTGTATTTATTTTTGGATGCCATATCATAATGTTGACTTGTAGTGCACTTGTAGTTATACTCAACCCATGAATTTTGAGCTTGCATATATATGGCTTATTTGCATGAAAATTGCAGCTTTTTAAATTACCTTTCATATTTCATTAAGATAAGTATCCTACCAAATTCTTCAGGGAATTAGGGAACAGCAAATGTCACTTTAGGATAACTTAAGTGAGAAAGCACCACAGAGAGAAGACTTGTGAATAATTATCTGACCTTCATTTTCAAGATCAATATTTATCTTTTGCAGTTTTGGGGGGGCTCTGGATTTGACTTTCTTTTCTCTTGAGTTTAACTTGAAGCTTACTCACAAAGTTAGTGGGAGGAAGAACTAGCTGTCTTCACACAGTGAGGGACAAATGTCAGATTCTTGTCCTGTCCAACTTTTCAGCAACACTAAAAAGCTGGCAATTCCTTTAAGATGATTCTTGATATCATAGTTTAGAGAGAAATTTGGAACATTTAGTGATATATTCCTCTCTTTTGGACTGATAATTTCAAAATTATTTTCTCCAAATTATACCCTTATTTATGAAAAATAAATGTTGTTTTAATATGGATTTGTAAAGGGATCAGTATTACAAAACCAAAATTCTGGTCCTATCACTGATTTATTGTGGCAAATCACTTCTCATTTTCAAGTCTCAGTTTATTCCTCTGAAGAATGAGGAAGTTTGAACTAAATGATTCTAGTTCTAACACCTTTTCTTTCTCTTTCCTTCTTCCTTCATTCTTTTCCTTCTCCCTTCCTACCTCCCCTCTTCTCTGTCTCCCTCCCTCCCCTCTTCTCTCCCTCCCT
>NC_058131.1:193114977-193183014 GCF_016433145.1 Gracilinanus agilis | reverse complement strand
CCTTCCTTCCTTCCTTCCTTCCTTCCTTCCTTCCTTCCTTCCTTCCTTCCTTCCTTCCTTCCTTCCTTCTTTTCTTGTGATTAGGTTCTCTCTACCTTACTTAGATCTGAAATATAGTAGTCACTCACAAATTTACTCTCCATGCTGAGTGCCATTGATGACACTGGTGCCAGATTTAGTGCAAACACCAATTGGCTTCAAGACTACTGCAGCTCAGAACTCCTGAGCTCAAGTGATCCATCATCCTCAACCTTCCCAATCCCAAGGATCACAGGCATGCTTCATCATGGTTCTAATGTTCTAATGTTGGAGCTATGGAACACTTAGAACTTGGTCAGATATCGAAGACGCCAAAGCCATCCACTGCATCCCATGTTCTTGCCAGTCATGTTGACTTTTGTGCTACTGGACTTCAATAATTCTGGAAGACAGAGTGAAGCTAATGACTTTTGTGCAACTGTGCCTCACTTAAATCCAACTAGAGCAAGTGAAGTGATCATCCTTGTGATGTCATTGATCCTTTTCAAAAAAAGAAGGGAAAAAATGAAGGACAAAGAACAGCAATGTTGTTGTTAAAAATATTAATTGATATCTACACATATGTAGCTGTTGTCTTTGAGAGGTGAAGGGTGGTCATACCTATAATATCACTAGAGTAGGGGATACTCCTGTATAAAATTCCCTTTACTAATTTAGGTTGTTAAATTGTCTGTAACTTAGACAGTAGTGTGAGGCGCCGTGAGAGGCTAAGTTATTATTCTATAGCTAGAATATGGTAAAGACAGGATTTGAATCCAGGGCTTCCTGATTTTAAGACTTGCCTCCTATTACTATACCATGCTATCTTTCAAATTTATCCATTAAATAAATTAAAAGAATATATATGTTACTTAAAATGATGAATACTTTGTTAATGACAAGAAACATACTAATCTGATTGGGATAGCACTAAAAGTAGAATTCCATAGTTTCAATTGTGGCAAAGGTTTTTTTTTTTTTTTTTTTTTCAATTCTTTGGAAATACTGGAAGCAATTAGTATGTTAGGGTTGAGAGTGGAGAGAGAGTACAAGGCCAAAATCACTATGGGTGTAAGGATCCAGGTTCACAAAAGGGTTTATTAATGGAAGAAGTTTAAAAGTACATCTCTTCTTCAATCTGGCTCCAGCTGATTTGAGTAGATCCAGTGTTAAAGTTCAGAGTTTCCACTGGCTAGCTTGGTAAAATGAATAGGTTAGAAGTATAAGGGATAAGACTGTATTACTTTGTACTTTTATGGCACCTTTGATCTAGATATCTATAAGAACTTGCATTATTCGCTCAAAAATCAGCATACCTTGTCGCATTCATAATGAATAATATGTTTTTTCCTATAGTACTGGAGCTTCTAATTACTTCAAAAGTAGCATCATATTCAGATGAATAATAGGACAGAAGTAATATTTTTCTTATGAGGAGCTTAGTATGTTTCTTACATTGAATAAGCATTTTCGGTTGCCACTTCTTAACATTTTCACTTTATAAATGGAAAGCAGACACAGAGATATTAAATCCTATTCTCAGAGTAACACAGTGAATCTTCCACTGAGCTAGGAATAGATTTCAGAAAACCTGGTTACTCATCTTCTGTTCTCATGAGCATCTTAGTGTATGACTTCTTCACTAAGTCTGGAAAGAATCCCTCTTAGTATATGTTATGGATATATAATTTGGGAGAAAGATATAGCTAAGTATTAAATGGACTTATATTTATAGTACATCACAATCTACAGTAATGCTTGGCATTTATATAGCACTTAAAAAATTTGCACAGTGCTTTCTCTCTCTCTCTCTCTCTCTCTCTCTCTCTCTCTCTCTCTCTCTCTCTCTCTCTCTNCTCTCTCTCTCTCTCTCTCTCTCTCTCTCTCTCTCTCTCTCTCTCTCCCCCCATATATACATACATAGGCACACACACATAAAACACCAAGCTTCCCCACTACCACTAGCCCTTAGAAAGTGGCCTCAGGTTTTAGGGATTTTGTCAAAATGCTCTCCAAACTGTAGCCTACAAGCCCCCATTGATGTACTTGGTTTTATTTGTCAGCCAGAAATTACACTTTAGTTCAATTATAATGAAATCACATAGTAATAAAAAAAACCATAACATTCCCCATATAAACCTTGAGATCCTTCTTCCAGAAATAGAGATCAGTGAGAAGATTAGACCTGAATAAGGATCACATGTGGGAATGTTTACACCCAGGTTTCATCCATGGAAGGACAATTCATGCTTCCAGTGCTGCAGAACTTCCTGACTTCTGCTGATGTTTTGACTTGGTCCCTATCTTGTCATCTTCTCTTTGATGAGTGTCACATCTCTATTCCACATCTGGTCTTCAGTTGTCTACAGGATATCATACTATGTCTAACTTAGAGTGGAAATTTTGTAATTGATAGTAATAGCTAACCTTTATATAGCAGTTTAAGGTTTGCAAAGTGCTTTACAAATCTTTCATTTCGTCCTCAAAATGAGGACATTTTGGGAAAGAGAGGCTATCGTCATCCCTATTTTTTATGGGTGACGAAATTTAGGCTGAAAGAGATTAAGTTATTTGCCTAAGATCATACAAGTAGTAAGTTTCTGAGGCTAGATTTAAATTCCCGTCTCCCTGACTCCAGGCTCAGGACTCTGTCTACTGCTGTACCACCTCACAGCCTCAGTCAATTAGGAAGCCCCTCTCCTTATGCAAGGGATTATAGTTCTTTCACCCTCCTACTGGTCCTCAGCAAAAGTCTTCAACTGAGAGACTGTCTCCTGGGCCATCTGCTGTTCTCTTCTCTTCTATCTAGTCAGCAGATTCTGTGTTAGCCTCTTCTCTGAAGGAAGGACTACATCTCCCCTCCAGTCAAGTCAACAATCATTTACTAAGTGCTTCCTCTCCGCCAGGTACTGGGCTAAGTTCTTGGGATACAAAGGAAGAGAACAGACAACCACCGAACAGACATTCTTTTACTGGTGGAGAAAGCATGCAAATGATGATATATGGACAGGATATTGATAGGGTAAATTGGAGCTAATCACAGGGAGAAGACAGTAAAATTCAAGAAGCCTGGGAAAGGCTTCTTGTAGAAGGAGGGACTGTGTAAGCTGAAGCTTGGAGGAAGCCAAGGAAAGCAAGAAAGTGAAGGTGCAAGTGTTCTAGGCTTCAGGGCCAGCCATCAAAAAGACACAAAATGGGAAGGTAGAGTGCCATTTGCAAGAACAGTTGCTTCATCTTTTTCTTTAAAAAGTTGAAAACCTATAACCATGGCTACCTTTTACATTCTTCTTTGACTCCTGTTTAAATTACTCTCCTCTACTGATGCCTCCAAGTTCCTCATTCCAACTGGTATTTGACTTAGGGCCAATGACCCTTTTTAGTTTTTCTTACATTCCCCATATAACACAAATATTAATTCCTCAAATAGGAATGGAGTAGAGTGAACTATGATGACTTAAATCTTTTTTTTAACCTTTTTTCCCCCATCAGCCTTCTCTGTTCTATGAAAATGAAAAGTGGTGGGCCAATGTGAAAAATGTTACAAAGGCTAGGGGTCTTGGTACCATTTCTTAACAGCAATAAGTCATAGTCTGATCCTTCCCTGGGTCCTTTGGCATGAATATTATTTTTATTTGAGCCTCACCACAACTGTGTTAAATAGGTTGTATTATTATCCCCATTTTTCAGAAAAGGAAACGAAGGTTAATTGCAAAGCTGGGACCCAAATGTATCTCTTTTGAGTCCAAGCCCAGGCCTCTATTTGCTGCACTATTTTGCCTTTTTAAAAAGTACTTTAGCATATATTTGACATTTGAATCTTAGAACAACTCATATAGGTAATACAAGGATTTTTATCCCCATTATAAAGATTAAGAAATTGAAGTTTCATAGAAATTAAGGGATTTACCCCCAAATCACACAATTAATTGTGGCAGGGGTCTGGGATTTATATTCATGTCTTCTGAATCCCAAGTCTAATATGCTTTCCATTGTTCCATTAGGAGCCAAACAATTTGCCTCTCCTTTCACGGTGCAGATAACCCTCTAAATCCCAAAATGACTTAACACTGCATTCTGAATCAAAATCAAATTATTCTAGTTTTTGACTGGAAGGTTCTTTAACCTTTTGTTTCTATTAGCACACTTATAACCTTGACTTTCTTCTACCCAAATCATACCACATTTCTCACTGCTTCTGATTTCCTTTCTGCAGCTGCCATCAATGTTTTTTTTAATAGCAGCCCCAGTGGCCTATTAAGTCAACTTTATTTGAAAACCTATTTAGTAGAATAGTCAACTTTTAACCAAAAATTCATACTCTGCTGGTTGCTATTTTCAAACCTACTTACTGACTGTAAAGTATCTAGGAGAAAAGGCAGAAGTCCTTTGACTCAATAAAAAGGTACAAGGAAATCTAGCTTTTTATGAAATCAATGTACTAGAAAGAATGCGGGCTTTCGAGCCAAAGGATTTAGTTTCAAGTCTCAGCTTTGCCAATAATTACATTCTGTGTACACTTAGGAAGATTGAAGCCTCAGTTTCCTTGTCTGTAAAATGAGAAGGTTTAGATTAAATGACCTCTAAAGGTTCCTTCCAGCCCTAGACATAGTATCCTGTGAAACAGCTCAGAAAATGCCACTGAGAGGAGTAAAATAAATGATGATGTCTATCCTGCTATTATTCATTTGTCCTTGGTTGTCCTGAGTCATTACTATTTATTTCCTTGACTCTCTTGGCAAACAGGTATTGAAATTCAGCTCAAGTTCCACCTCTCATGCAAAACTTTCCCAATTTCCCTCTACCCTGACCCCCCACCTTAGTGCTTTCTCCCTCCTCAAATTACTGTGTCTGTTAATCTCTATTCATGTGCCTTAATATTTAAAAAGAACCTTCAGACCATCAACTCTCTGAATTAGGTAGTTCATTTATTATTATGGATGTTTTGTAGAGAGCCTGTTAATGATTCTGCCTGCCTCAACTCTCTCCAATCAATCCTCCATTCAGCCTCTAAGTTGATTTTCCCAAGGTGTCAGTCCAATAATGTCATTTTCCATCTCCCCCAATATAAACTCCGATGGCTCCCTAGTGTCTCCAGCATCAAATACGAAATGCTCTGCTTGGCATTCAAAGCCCTTCATAGCTTTACTCCCTCCTGGCTTTCCAGTCTTCTTACATTGTACTCCCTGCCACATGCTCTTTAATCCAGTGGCCCAGGCCTCTGTCTAGTCTGTGAACAAGACACTCATTGAGGGCAGAGACTATCTTTTGCCTCTTTTTGTATCCTCAGCAATTAGTATAATACTTGATACATAGTGGGTGCTGAATAAATGCTGATTGATTGAGAAATCTGAGGCCCCAGAAAGTAGAGGAACAAATTTACTCATGTGATGTAGATTTAAGTTTCCTGGCTCCAAGTGAGGGATTCTTTCTGTTATAATCATTCCATTCTGCCTTCTAAAACAGTGCCCAACTATTGTACGCTATTTGTCCTTGAGCATTTCCCTATGTTAGGGCTCATAGCTAGAAAGAAATATTATCAAAGGTATTCTATGTTGCAATGATATACTCTAGGTTTTCTTTGATGACTCTAAACTTGGGGGAAATAGTATGCATTTAAAACCAATTTGAAAAAAAGATATATCCTTTGTCAGACCATGTGTCCCAATTTTTTTAATTTAAAAAATACATGTGTCACTGTAATTCTAGTTAATCTGACAGCATCTGGCACTTTGTCTGAATCTTTGACACCTTTTATTAAAACTAGTCAGTTCAATATTTGGTTTTCAACTGCATGTTGAAGAAACTTAGTCCAAAGTAGAGACTGCCATGGGGATATATGAAATATAAATTTACAGAATGACAGTTGGAAAGGTTTTATAGAGAAAATGTCTAATCCAACCTCTTTATTCTAAAATGTTTTTTGTTTTTTTAATGAAAAACAGAATCCTTGAGAAATGAAATGACTTGTCTCAGGTCACAGAGTTTTCTTTTGTACAAAGCATGAAGGGATAGGAATCCAGGAGCTTTGAATCTTATCATACTAAATCTAATGATTTTTCCACCATTGCCCATTAACTTCACAAGTATTTTTTAAAATAATTTTAGTCAATAGTTTTTTCTTTTTTTCTATCACCTTCTTTTTCAAATATATCCCACTCTTCCTACACAGAGAATCATCCCTTCTAATAAAGGATTTAAAAAGGAAGGGGGGAAACACAGGAGTTTGACAAAACAAGCCAACACAATCATTTTCGACCTAAACTTACGTATTGTTCTGCCTTCATAGATTCCCCCATCTCTGTAAAGAGGTGGAGTGGTTTGCAACATTTTCGTTACACAACATTCAGTAGGAGGCTTTATTTGTTGTTATTCATTGTGTGATCATTACTTACACTTCTTCCTTGTTCTGTGACCTTCATTTTACATCAGTTCAAGTAAGTCTTCTCATGCTTCTTCATGTTTTTCATATTCATTATTTCTTATGGTGCAGAAATATTCCATTACATTCATGTCATGTACCACAATTCACCAAACATTTCAGCACCTACCGTGTCCATGCACTGTGATGCAAAGACAAAAATCAAAGGACATTCTACTGTTCAGAAACTTACATTCTATTGGATATTTCTCTTCCCCTTTCACATTTGGATTTTGCTCACAAAACAAAAGCTTAACAAAAGTAGGCAAAATATAAAAGGAATAAAAAGTAGGAGTAATGTTTTAAAATTTTTATGTAAATAGGAATGATTTTCTTTACACAAAATGATGAAAAATAGTCTATTCTTTCCTAGCCAATAGTTTTTTTCACATTACTTGGACACTGGTACAAAACACATTACAAAACTTCAAGAGAAAGCCAGCACAACGAAACTCCTCTTTTTTTTTTTTCACTGACCACTTTGGAATCTTGATTTCAGTTGCGTGCAATAAATTAAGCAGTTGTTTCAATGAGTACAAGTCCAAGTTAAACAGAAGCTAAACTGAAGTGATAATTACTATGCAACACATGTAGACAGGCATTTCCATATAAAAACAACAGAGCTATTTTCCTTCTATCAGTTTGTACATTAATAGTAAATCTGACAGTCTTTTGGAGTCTTTTGGTACCTAAAGTGGATCGTGAAGAAATGTTCTATTCTTAGTTGTGATAGTAACAGTCAGAGGCATGTTTAAATAAGCATTTGAGTGGAAAAGAAAATAATTTAATTCAAAGTCTTGTGAGAGCTGTTTAAGACGTTGCTGACTTCAATAGCAACTTTTTCGTTCATTCTTTCTTTCGGGGGGGTCTTACCAGATAGAAGGGCCTTAATACAGGACTAAGTAAAAAGTTTTGCGTTCTATTCTCAAACTTGCCACTAACTGGGTGACCTTGGGATGACTCTCCTAATCTAAGTCTCAGTTTTCTAATTTGTAATGTCAATATGTGCCATAGCAAGAAGTCTCTGGGTCTTGCTCCCCACCATGAAGATTCTGTTCTCAGAGTCTAGTTTCCCTGGAATTGCCATCTGTTTAACCTAAATTTTTTTTGGAGAGGTTATTTGTTGTTGTTGTTGTTGTTGTTTTTGTGGAAACAATTAATAGTGTTAGGCAGAGAAATATCATTCAAACAAACAAAAAGAAGTTTATAAAAGATATTCTAGGTGCTGGGGATTTTTTTGGTGGGGAAGGGATTGGGGAATCTAGATGGGTGAAATCATTGGTATTCCCAGTGAAGAAATTCCCTTAACTGGTGCAAATCAGTCAATCATTGTGCCAGGCTTACTGTGTACCGCTCTGGAGATACAAAGAAAGTGAAACCAAACCCAAACCCCACACAGAGAATTGCCTTCAAGGAGCATACATGCTAATAGAGGATACGGCATGTAATTTTCTATTTAAATATAAGATTTATTCACTGTAGGTGGGAAACAATCTGAAAGGGGAAACCATTAATCAGCATGTAGGAGAGGGCATGGGAAAAGCCTTCAGGAGATGAGCTTTGAACTGAGTCCTAAAAGGAAACCAGGGAAACTGATAGGTGGCAGTCAGAAACTCATCTGCAACTTTACTTTGGTCAATGAAAGTCAAAGACAGCTCATACTATAAGTGGCAGAGACAGCTTTGAGCCTAGGTATTCCTGACTCCAGAGGAGTTGTCTGTCTACTTTACTGTGTGCCTCCTCTGAGAGGTTGAGGATAAAAAGATAAAATAAGAAAAATCATTTCTGCTTTCAAGGAACTCTATTAATAGGATTTTATCTCATTTTTAAATTTGGGTTTAATGTTAATTAAAATTTGCTTTTATTGAAACCAAAGTATAACTCACTTGAATGAGCTTTCTTCTCCCCCTTTTTTTTATCTTCCTTCTTCTGATGCTACCTTATTTTTCTTTTCCCCTTTTTTGTTTATTTTCATCCTTCAAACAGGATTTTTTTCCTATTAATTTGTTTCCATTTTTATTTTGACTTGGATTTATATTTTAGTGCAACATATTTACATATTTTTATTTGTTACAGACAAACTTTACATGGGACCAGGACAATTGTACCATGATTTACAGAATTTGTTGCATGACTTGAATGTAGTTGGTCAAATCAGTCAATTGATAGGAAACCTAAAAGGAAACTATCAGGTAACTTCCCAACTTCATTCCCTTTCACCTGGAAGAGTCAGAATGAATTTCAGCCCTAGTGGCTGATTTGATTATTAATGTTTATGCTTTAAAAACACTACAAAACCCCCCTTTTTTAACTTCCATCCCAGTTTCCCTTAAATTAAATCATACTGTTTTTTGGACCATAATGCACTTTGAATTTTTTTTTAAATTTGTGATTCATAATTGTTTTATTTGAATTTTTTTTGGTAACCTGTCATAAGACTTAATCAGCCATTATGAATGTTTCTTGCCATAGCCTTACTTTGAGTACTATTGCTATTTCCTTATTACTTTCTATCGTTTTTTGTATCTTTCTTTGTTTTATTGTAGAACTTAAATCAGTCAGTTGCACATGATTGGACATCAGGTTTACAAAAGCTTATCATGAAAAAAGAAGATGAAATCCGAGCAGCTGATTGCTGTAGAATCCAGTTGCAGCTCCCAGGGAAACAAGACAAGTTAGTAGACCTTTCAAAATAAGACTTCCTTTAGCATAAGCAGTTTTTAGGTGGTGGGGGGGGATGGGGAATAGGGATGGAAATGACTATTTATGATAGAGTTCTCTATCTTTTAGTCACAATGATTGTATTAAATAGACAAAATGTGTAATTAATTTTCAGGTGAAGAGTGTCCTTTTTTTAAAAAAGTGACTACTGTTTTATTATTATTTCTGGCAGGTCTGGACGGCCTACTTTCTTTACAGCTGTGTTTAATACATTTACCCCAGTCATCAAACAATCTTGGATCAACAATTTACAGATGGCTAAGCTTGCCCTGGGTAAGATTTAGTTACTTAAAGCTAAATGAGGCATTTTTATACTTTCCCTGGGTAGTTTTCAAGAGTATAATACAAAAATGTTTTTAAGAGGATAATATGAATAGAATGACTTCCCATACTGGTGGGAAAACAAACAAAAAGACCCTTTTGTTATCAAATTTAAATAGGAAATATTCCAGTCTTTAAAGAAGTAATAAAACAAAATAACCAAGTTAAAGGAATGATCACAATATGGGTGATATTTCTTTAAGTTTAGTTTTATTTTAGCCTAGAATTAGCTTTATCTTGTTTATTAGCTTTATCTTTTGATTAGCTTAAGAAAAAAAAAAAACATTTTCTTCCTCAAAGTCTTCCAACTCAAGACTCTTAGATTCTAATCTGTCCCAAATTACCAGCTGTTTCACCTTGGGCAAGCCTCTGAACCTCTCTGAGTCTCAGTTTTGTTACTTGTGAAATGAGAGTATTGGGTGTGATAAACTTTAAAGTTCCCTCAATTGTTTAAAGTTTATTTTATGACTGGGTAACAGGACTTGTTTCTTTCTGTAATCTTCTAATTCCCCTTTCATCTATTTATTAGTTTTTATTATCCCTCTAAATTTCTTCTTTGAAAGCATTATGCATTTTAAGTTGAAGATTACTGGGGAAAATTCTAGATAATTTGTATGTATTTTTTTTTTTAAGGCTCACAATTTAAGCTCTTCTCTAAGCCAAGGGGAAAACTCCTAAAGAAAGAAAATTAGCTGTCCAAAGTAGTAGCTCATTAACCTGGTTAGCTATGTTTTATGGGTGGAGAAGGCTTTTTGTTTTGAAATGGAAGGACCCCTTGAATTTGGCTATCTCATTTGAAGAGGAAGCACTAACATAGTGAATAGAGTTTAATGGGTTATCAACTTTGGCTGCAAAGGAACTTTGTAAGCAGAGGAAATGTGATCTCTGGAGAGCAAGAGTTTAGGTTAAACCTTTTTCAAGATATTGAAACCCCAAAGTGAAAATGAACTGCTTTCTTGTTGCTGGATTAAAGCACTTTTTTTTTATTACTAGATCATAGTTTGCTTTTTTTGCCATTCAATACTTTCAGTTTCTGTGGCATTTTTCACCCAAGAGCATTGTGCCAGTCTCAGTTAATTTATTCTCACTGCAGTAGAGTGTGAACTCAGACACCAGAATTACTTTAATAAAACCCAAGAGGATTAAAACAGCTGGATTTCACAGTCTTTAATGTGTTTTCATCTCATTCAGGAAGTGCCAACAGGAAGTGTTATATTAAAGGAAGTAAAGAGTAACTCAGAGTTGGTTGAAACCATGCTGCAGTTTTTAGAAAGACAAAAAATGAAATTCTCTTTAAATCATAATAAGAAAAGATATTTAGGACCAGAAAGAACATTTGATTTGGAGTTAGACCACCTGCAATTCAAATCCCAGGACTATTGATTTTGAGCCATGTCACATCACCTTGGCCTTCAAGTTTTTTCTTATCTAAAATGATTACATGTAGTCTCATTTCTTTTCTGGCTCTAGAAGCTTTAAAAAGCACACAAATAAAAGTATTTTTCCCCCAAACAGAGTCTCAGTTGCTCCTGCCCGCCCCAAAAAAACTTGGAAAGAATTTAACTTTTTGAATACTTTACAATTCTATTTCTTCATCATGGAGGTGAGGTGAGCCAAGCTGTGTGGGTCTGCTAAAGACTCACAAGCTCTTGTCCTAAGGGGTCTCCTAGCTATGTTCAGAGAAGCTTCTCACCACACTGGCTTCAGGCTGGTGAATTTTTCAGTCACAGCATCTCTCAAAACTATCCATACACAAAGTGAGAGAGGGATCGTAGTGATGTTCATCCAAGTTAGGAGAATGCACGAAGGTAAAATTATATATGTTGGAAGCATCCAAGCGTTCAAACTTAATTAAGCAAGATGAAGTACTTCAAAATTCTATGATGTGACCTTTGGGTACAGATTTTTATCCATCAAAAGACTTCTTGCTCATGTATTTTTCCCTTTGAATATGATTTTAGTGGAGGAAAACCATCTGGGCTGGTTCTGTGTAGAAGATGATGGGAATCAGATAAAAAAGGAAAAGCATCCCCTTCTTGTTAAACACATGCCAGTGATGGTGGCCAAACAGCAGGAGTTTAAGGTAAAATTTGGTGATATGGAAAATGATTAATTCACCGTTAGTATCTAAATGGTGTTTGCAAGAATTCATGACTGGCCAGCACAGTGAATGATATCCAGTGTAGGAGTACATCTCCTTTTATGAACAGTTAAGGAAGTTTCTTCTTCAGAGGTAGTCGTATTTTTGCTTTTGTTTTTAGCGAAAGTTTGCCAATTTCTGTCAAGCTGTGCTGGTCTTCACCAGTGGCATTCCCATATCCCCTGAAACATTCTTCCTCTTTTCTTCTGTCCTTAGTGTTTAAGCACAGCTCACACACCCCATCCTAAAGGAGGCTTTCCTAATACCCGCTTGTTGTTTGTGCCTTCTTAAATATATTGTACAGGGCAGCTAGGTGGCTCTAGTGACTGACCCAAAGTCAGGAAGACTCAACTTAATGAGTTCAAATCTGGTCTGACACTTACTAGCTCGGTGACCCTGGGCAAGTCCCTTAAGCCTATTTGCCTCAGGTTCCTCTTCTGTAAAATGAGTTGGAGAAGGAAATGGCAAGCCGTTCTAATATCCTTGCCAAGAAAACCCTAAAAGGGGTCAAGAAGAGTCAGACAAAACTGAAAAATGATGAAACGACAAAAGATATGTATGTGTCCCCCCTGTAGAATATAGAATCCTTGAGAACACTAGCTTTCAATTTTGTTTTTGTGTTCCCTGTGCCTAGCACTGTGTCTGGCACATAGTAGATAATAAATAGATGTTTATTGATTGTTTGGCTTCTGTCTTCTGACCGCCACCTGTAATATTAATGCCAAGCAACAACCTAGCAACGTGTTTTGTTTTTGAAACTGCTTTGCGTGGTCTCATCCCTGCAGGGTCCTCAGTATTAAAACAGCTCCATTATGTTCAAGATATTATTTCAGTGAGGGAGACACATGTTTCACATTTGTCTTTTCTGTTTGCCTCTGCTTGGCAAACTATCAGGAACCAAAATCCGTCATAATTAAAGTCCTTTTCCCCCACCTCCACCCCCCCTTCAGTGAAGGATCTACTTTGGGGTAAATATCATTTCTGACAAGGAGGGGTTTTACTAACGTTCCCCATATCATCAATATGAGCACATCAGTTTATTAGCTATAATGTATTTGATGTTTGATTTTCCTGTTTTTTTCAAATACCAATGATATTTCCTCTTTTCAGTTCTAATCTCCCACTCCTGATTCCAAGGTTCCTTAAAACTAGTTCCATGTCCTGGAGGGTCCACAGGCAGAAGGATACCTCAAGGGACAGAGAGTCCTTCCATATTCACAGTCTCTACTGCCCTTGGAAGGTCCTAATGCCCTGGAAATTGTTGATTTAATTGAATGCCTTTCCTTTTTGCTAGGAAAGAATATGTGTTCACCTTAGCCTGTTGGGACAAATGACTCTCTGCTTGATGTCAATACTAAGCATTTAAAGGAAAAGCAAAATCATTCTGTGTTCAGTGATGAGTGTTTTGTTTCCAGTTATTTAAACTGAGGTTTGATGAGTGAAGTATTGAGAAGAGTACCACTTAGCCAGTCACTCCTTAAGTGCTAAATCAGGGGTCGGCAACGTATGGCTCTTTCTGCAGGAGCCATAAAGTCAATTTTTTTTTCAGGCACTGTTACAGGAGCGCACTGTGAGCACTGTACGGCTCTCACGAAATTACATTTTAAAAAATGTGGCGTTTATTGCTCTCAGGGCCAAAAAGTTGCTGACCCCAGTTAAATTCTACTTCTAAGGAGAGTATTTTGGAGATTTTTAGCCTATTGTCACTTTAATATTATACAAGATATGACAAGAAAGCCTTGTTGAGATACAACGGAGTGCCTTCCTCTTGTATCCAAGAAGGGAAGTAATAAATTATAATTGTTTACCTGAAGATGGCTCATTTTATTCCATTTCAGATTGAATGTGCAGCTTATAATCCAGAACCTTATCTTGGCAATGAAACTGAGCCAGATTCGTTTTCCATGCAGCATGGATTCCTATGGGTAAGCTTTATTTAAAAAAAAAAAAAGTTTCACTGATGCTTTCCGCATCACAGCCATTTCTAGAAATATCTCTTCTCTCCAACCCATCCCCAGACTCCCCAAACCTCCTTTGAAACAAAAGAAAAGAATTAAGTACAAAACAAGACAAAAAACTTAATTCAGTGACCTCCATCTGACAATACATACAACATTTTACCCTAGGGATCAGTAGTTTCGTTAATTTTTTCTGGGTCCATTATTGGTTTTTTAATTACTCTGATAATTCTAATTGCTTTAAAATATTTTTTATTTCTCATTAGAGTAATTTTACTCTTTTCTTTTCCTGATTCTTTTATTATGCATCAGTTCATTCAGCTCTTCCTATGTTTCTCTGAATTTCTTATATATATATATATATTTTTACTTTGTAATAATACTTCATTATATTCACAGATCTTTAGTTTTTTTCAACCATTCTTCAAGTGATGAGTACTCATCTTGTTTCCAGATATCTAATAGCACAAAAGTGATCTCATAAATATTAGTATATATTGTATTTTGATTTTTCTCTTTGACTTCTTTGATATATATATACTCTTTGACTTTTTTGATATATATATAAAACTGAGTAGGGTGATCATAGGATTACAGGATATAAGCAGTTTAGGAATTTTCTTTTATGGTTTTCATTTTTTTTTTTTAAATTTTAAACCCTTAACTTCTGTGTATTGACTTATAGGTGGAAGATTGGTAAGGGTAGGCAATAGGGGTCAAGTGACTTGCCCAGGGTCACACAGCTGGGAAGTGTCTGAGGCCGGATTTGAACCTAGGACCTCCAGTCTCTAGGCCTGGCTCTCAATCCACTGAGCTACCCAGCTGCCCCCAGCTGGTTTTTCATTTTTGAAGATATTTTTAAAAATTCTTTTGTTTTTAAATTACCTTAATTTCCCAGTATTTCCTTTCCCCTTCTCTATGCAGGGATTCTTCTCTGTTAACAAATAATAAAAAATAAAGAGGGGAGAAAAAGCTGTTCAGCAAAACAAACCTACATAGCAACTGAATCCAAAAATACTTGCAGTATTCCACATCCAGAATATCCACCTCTTCAAAGAGTGGAGAGAAATGCATTATCATATTTCTCCCTCTGCTCCAGACTTCCGGGCCCATTATGATACAAGATGTATTTTAATTTATTGTTGTTCTTGTTCTTTTCATTTATTTAATTCTAGTAATCTGTGTTTTTAGTTCTATTTTTCACTTTGAATCAATCTATATTTATTGGAAAGTTTTATTTTTCAAATTAACTCTTCTCCCAAAGAGATATATGAGATAAAAAAATATGCCCTAGAAATGATTCCCATGGTGCTATGAATCATGAATTTTAAGAATCATAAACTTTGTAAAATAAAATCAAGTGAATTTCTAAATGTAGAGGAAAATGTTATAGCCAATAGTAGTAAACTAGTTTTTTTTTTAAAAAATCCCATGTTATCAAAATGTCAGATATAAGGGGAAAATTTCTCTCATCATTATGAAGATAAATACTTTAGCCTACTTGGGAAATTAACTCAGTTGTTTTAAAATTAAAAATGAAACAGCATTTTTTCTGTCCTGAATAAATTTGATACCTTCTCATACTGGAAACTGATTCTACTTCCCAGAGAACAGTCCCAGTCCACTGTTGCACTGCGTTGGGAAAGAGATGAATTTGCAACCACTGAAATGCTGATATCAGGAAATTAGCTATTTAGAGTTTGCAGTAGATAGTATATACCTTTCAAAAGCCAAATGCTAAAAGGTTGTTAAGTTTTTGAGCAGCATAATTTGACTTTCTTATTGTTTGAAGAAAACTTTTTCAGTTGAATGCATTCTAACTTTGCTCATGCAACTAAAAAAAAATGAGACACACAAAAATATCTAGTTACATGGATTTTGATGCCATAGTGGGGATCTTAGCAAACCTATAAGGCATTTGGTTTATCTTGTGTGCCTTCTCCCTTCCTTTGCTAACAGCACCTTCCCATCACTAAGGTGCCCTCTCTCTTTCTATTACATCATCTCCTCTGCCAGCTGACTGCCACTCACTGTACTGTGCCTTAGCCTCCTTCTGAACCTTAAATGACCCAAAGTCCAAAATAATACTTTCATCTCCCATTTTCATCCTCTTTGCCCTCCAGTTAAAATCCCAAACCATTAATGAGAACAGCTGATTCAGGGGAAAACTATTTAATTAATGACATTTTCACTAACGTGTGAATTAAGGGGAAGGGGCAGGCATTTATGAAGCACCTACTATGTGCCAGGTTCTGTGGCAATCACTTTACAATTAGCCTCATTTGATCTATACAATACTGTGAGATAGATACTATTATGAACCCCATTTTATAGTTTGAGAAAATGAGGCAGACAGAAGTTTCATGACGTGTCCAGCAGACGTGTCCAGCATCACTAGTTACTAATTGTCCAGTTTGAACCTGGTTCTTGACTAGTACTCTGTCCATTTCCTAGGCAGCTTAAACCTCAAGAGGTTTTTGCGTTTTAAATGAGATGATTAATCCAAATGAATTTTTAATTAGAGAAATGTGTGTGGAAGGAACAATAGTGAGCAGATTCAGGTTTTCTTCCCTTTGCTCCTCTGCCTGTTCCCTGATCATGTTATCATTTGCCAAAGTCAAAAGGACAGGAATTGGGAATTTGGCATCCATCCATTCTGAGTGAGTACTGGGGTTAGAATCAGGGAGATCTAGGCTCAAATCTCACCCCTGACACTTATTAGCTATGTGTCTTATAAGTCCCCAGGACTTATGTACTCATTGGGGACAGTGTTCCCTACTCTGGGAGGGAATCACAGATCTTTTTTGTTTTTTGTTTTTAGATATTATAGCATGGGATAATGGATAGCAAGCTGACTTCTTGGGTCAGGAAGACTTGAGTTCAAGTCCTACTTCTGACACATACTGATTGTGTCCCAGGCCAAGTCATTTAACTTCTTGGTGCTTCCAGACAATTCTACAATTTGTGATGGATTTGCTAATATATATAGGGAGTTTCTTACATATAGGGAGCATCTCTACATGATGAAATCCTTAGTCTAAACAACAACAAAACAGTAGTAATATAAATACTCAATGATATATAAAGTATAAAAATTTAGGTACAATGTGGATCTGGAATCAGTTGACCTAAGTTCAAATCCTGCATCTGATATTGATGAATTTTGTGACTGTGGACAAATCATATAAATTTACTGGCTTACAGTTTCCTCATCTGTAAAATGTGAACTAGTTGGGCCCCAGAAATTCTCTTTAATTCTACATCAATGATTCTATAACATTTATTAAGTATTCAGTTTACTTATCTACTTTAGGCTGTATTCATTTTTAAAAAAAATTTTTTTTAAACCCTTGTACTTCGGTGTATTGTCTCATAGGTGGAAGATTGGTAAGGGTGGGCAATGGGGGTCAAGTGACTTGCCCAGGGTCACACAGCTGGGAAGTGGCTGAGGCCAGGTTTGAACCTAGGACCTCCCGTCTCTAGACCTGACTCTCACTCCACTGAGTTACCCAGCTGCCCCCTGTATTCATTTTTAAATTTTTGTAGTTTTTAATTTGCTTTTAAAGGCAATATGCTTCAAACTAGTGTGATAACATGTAAATTTCTGTATTCTGTTCTTATAAGACTTTGAACTGGGTATGAATGAAGACATCTATGGTATGCTCACATTAGATTCTGAAGCCAAATGGTGGTTTAGGGTAAAGAATACTGGTTTTGAGTCGGGCTAATCAAAACAAAAATTCTGACCACAACATTTACTAGCTATGACCATGGGCAAGATATTTATTTCCTTTCATTCTCAAATTCATCACATGTAAAATGAGCTTAACAATACTCAGTCTCTGTTATATGATGATATAGAATGAAAAAGTTCTCTAAATTTCAAAAAAGAAACATAAGCCATTATTATTATTATCTAAATATGAGTCTATCAAGGATAAGAAGTGTTGCTAGAAGAAAATGCTTATCTAAGAAAAGGGGACATAATTAATCCTGAGTATCAGTTTGGTTCTGAAAATATTTTATATTCTTAACAAAACTTTTTTTTTTTTTTTTTTTTTTGGCTGGGTTGGGGTTTAGGAGGAGGAGCGGGTTTTAGAGTAGAGAGAGAGTTGGTCTGGACACATGAATTTATCAGTGTAGGGGACATCTAAAGTTGAAATTCTTTTCACTGATATAGATCAGCAACTAATTTATAAATATAAAGTTGTAGAGAATTACCTGGAGGAACTGAGGCTTAAATTGCTTGCCTCTGGTCACATAGTTAGTGTTTGTTAAAGGTGAGATGACTCCAGGTCTTTCTGATTCCTGTCCTACCTTCCATTGATTAGGTCACATTGTCTTCTTCAAAGCCATTTCTTTTTTAAAACCTGTTTTGGTGAATTATATGACTAAGATCCATCATCAACTGATCACTCATCTTTTTTTCTCTTAATTTCTTAATTCAGATCGGCAGCTGTACTAATCAAATGGGTCAAATAGCCATCATCTCATTTCAGCATTCCAGCCCCAAAGTGATTGAATGCTTTAATGTGGAATCACGGATTCTTTGTATGGTGTACATTCCTGTAGCTGAGAAACACAAAGAGTCCAAAGTCACTTCTGATCCTGAAACTGTGGTTGGAAAAACTTCAGATGTACCGACTATTTGTCTAGGCACAGAAGAAGGAAGGTAGTACTGTTATTTACTGTTACTGATATATTCATTCTCAAGAGTATTCATTATTAGAAATAAAGTGAACCATCATAATGCAAAAAATCATTTCACTGATGCTGATGTTAGGAAATGTTATGTGTATATGCATGCTTCAGGTAGTAGAAAGAACATTGACTGAAGTCAGAAGACTTGAGATTCAGATCCTGAATTTGACAGTCACGATATGGGTAATTTTGAGAAAATCACTTTATATTCCAGAGCCTTAATTTCCACAATTATAAAATAAGGTGCTTGGACTAGACTGCCTCTGAGATCCTCTCTAGCTCTTTATATCTGTGGTCATAACACACACACACACACACACACACACACACACACAGAATGCACATACATTTATATCCACATATATTTATATGTATATACAGGAATTGTATATATATATATTATGCATTGTGCATAATGCGATATACACATGAATGTTTTATAAATATTTCCTTTTGAAGTAAGTACTAAATAAGGAACATCAAAATTATTCTAGGAAACCCCCAAGCATGAATGTCAATTGTTATAAAAGGCTTGGTTTCACTTATACCATGAAATTTTCCACTGAGAAATTTTAAAAACTTGTCATGCTTTGTACTATAGAATAAAAGTAGACCACATTTTGTATTGTAGGCACATTTGGACATGGACCTAATTTGGAAGAGAATAATGTAATGACTTTCTGGCTTGATCTTTCAGGAAATTAGGGAAGTTAAAGACTAATGTTTCTATAACATGGCAGAATATATATTAACAAGAAAAGAATACTCCTTGTCCAAGTGAATGGAAAGGAGTCCAAGTAGAATCATCTTCTCAAAGAGAAAGCCATTATAGCTAGAAAATGAAATCATACAGTATTTTTTTCTGCCAAGATCAAAGTAAGATTCATCATTAAATAAATTATGTATAACATATTAATGATCAACTTAATTCTTTTAAGCTTTTTCTTTCAAATTTTTTTCTTGGTCCTTTTTTACATGACATTTGTTTCTGGAAACACCCTATTATCCCCTCCAAATTAAACATTCATTCCATTGTAATAAAGAAAAACTTTTGGGCAAAAATCCCTAAATTTTATAATCCTTTCTAAATATTTCAAACATTTGCTTATTGGTTTATGTTTTTCTTTTAAAGCATTTCTATTTATAAAAGTAGTCAAGGCTCGAAAAAGGTGCGACTTCAACACTTTTTCACACCTGAGAAGTCTACTGTCATGAGCTTAACTTGTACATCCCAGTATCTCTATGCTGGTCTTGTCAATGGGAACCTTGTTGTCTACACCAAAACAGAAGGTAACTATGATCCAGATTTTACAGAAGTCCTTGCACAGCAGATCTTGTGTATGTTTTCTTGCTTATTTTATTTTTTCCACTATGCCTAAATGTATCAAGTATTTTTTTTCCTTCATCCAATTTCTAAATCCAAATATTTGTCCAGATGACTACTTGCTAGATTTGTTATGGCGAGGATTCATTTTATTTATACATTGAACTAGATGGCCACTGTGATCATTTCCAACTCTTGAATTGTGAGATTCTATGGTTCTTATTTTTTATTTTGGGTTGATACTTTAGGTTTTGTTTGGCTCATATTAGGCATTTAATAAATGTTTGCTGATTGATTGATTGATTGTTCTAAATTACCCACAATAGTGCTGTATAAGTATAAGACATTTAATGAATATTTGTTGAATGAATGTAAGTGTTTAATGTTTCTTTGTTTAAATTTAGAAGCTATGGGCAGTTGAAAAATCAGGTCAGATGTATATGATGAATGACAGTATTGTGACATTAGTAAGGTGACTAGTTCGGTAGAAGATGAAAAATCCTGCAGGCTTGGTTTTTTAGAAATTCCTACTGTCCCACCTGATTACTGTTGATTAAGGTTTTTTTTAAATTTGTCTTTCATTGAATACCTAACCCATTCCCCAGTACTGGTTATATGGGGCCTTGTTCTTTCTCCTCAAATCTTTATTTCTGTCCTTACTATCACTTTGAACAGATGGCCTCTCCTATTTTATAGATATTGTAATATCTACTCAACATAGGATTGATTATGGGATCAGAGTATTGTAGTTCTACTATCTTTCTCATCTATCATCAACATATCACTGTCTCTTCTCAGATTTCCTTTTATTCACAGAATGTTACTCTTCTCAGATTTTCATTTATTCACAGAATGTTACTCTTAGAGCTATTGATCCATTTCTAATTTCTTCAGTTTCTTTCTTCCCACTAGATCCTCACTTCCTACATTCTAACTTGCTTAGGTATCCCCCAACTTTTAAAATAATAACACAGAAGCTATTTGCATGCTCCTCCTTTTCATTCACTCAGTTCATTCTGTCTACTTATGCCTTCATTTTCTCTTTGCTCATTTCCAGCATTTACCAAAAATCTAATTTCCATCCTTACCACTCTACTAAAATGGCTTTCACAAGTAACCAGTAAACTCTTTCTTGCCAAATTGAATGGCCTCTTCTAAATCTATGTCCTTCTCAATTTCCTTGCTATAATATTTAACATTACTGACCATTCCTTATTTCTTAAAACTTTTTTCCTCTCTTTGTGTGTGTGTGTGTGTGTGTGTGTGTGTGTGTGTGTGTGTGTGTGTGTGTGTGTGTGTGTGTAAAGCACAGTTTTGTGTATTATACTTTCATTTTTCCTTTTATGCTTTCTCATTCCCTAAGTATGGATTCCCTCTGAGTACTTCTTTGACCCTCTGCTTGATGCCTAAGTGTGTCAGTGAGGTCAGCCACTATTAAATCTTCAGTTATCACCCCTACATGTATAGCTTTCAAAACTCATTTCAAAAGTATTAAATGAGGGGCAGCTGGGTAGCTCAGTGGAGTGAGAGTCAGGCCTAGAGACAGGAGGTCCTAGGTTCAAACCCGGCCTCAGCCACTTCCCAGCTGTGTGACCCTGGGCAAGTCATTTGACCCCCATTGCCCACCCTTACCACTCTTCCACCTATGAGACAATACACCGAAGTACAAGGGTTAAAAAAAAAAGTATTAAATGAACCTTAGCCAAGTGATCGACCATAGAGAATTCATGATAAAACTCCCAAACCAATGCATTCAGAGTAGATAGTCTGTATTGGTTAAAGTGAGAACTATGTAAAACACTTGTTGGGCAGAAGTATTGTCAATGGGTCACTTCAGTATTGCAAAGACTTGTATCAGTGTGGGTACTAAAGATCACTGTTCCTCCATGGCTACTGAGAGATGTCATAACCTGAAAATTTATAAGTATTTGGCCATTTTTTGATTTAGAACAGGTTTGTATCCATATTTACTGCTTTTCTTCTTTTCTTCACATTAATTCCTTAGTTACCATAACATAAAACATATTTAGGCTTGAAAAAATTATCTATTAAATTTTTTCAATTACATGTAGAAATAATATTTGATTATTATTTTCTGAGGTTGTGCAATTCTCTCCCTTGGTGCCCCCACCCCACTTTGAAGTGGTAAATAGTCTGATACAGGTTATATTAGTGCTTGCATGCAATACATACTTCCATATTTCTCATGTTGTAAGTAAAAGACATATCACATATACAATAAAAAAATCACGAGGGAAGGGTGGCATGCTTTGATCTGCAATCAGATTCCAACAATTCCTTCTGTTGATGTGGATAACAATTTTTTTCTTTCTTTTTTTAATCATGAGTCCCTTGGGGCTATTTTAGAACCTTGTTTTGCTGATAATGTTTTAGTCCTTCACAGATAATCATCATATAATATTTCTGTTATTATACATACATTTAGTTTTGTTCACTTCACTTTGCATCAGTTCATATGAGTCTGTTCGGGTTTTTCTGAAATCATACTTTTCATCATTTCTCATGACTCAGAAGTTTTCCATTATAAGTATATACTAACAGCTTGTCCAGCCATTCCCCAACTGACAGACACCCCCTCAGTTTCCAATTCTTTGCCACCACAAAAAGAGCTGTTGAAGATATTTTTGTACAAGTTTTTTTTCACTCATCTCTGATTATTTTTTCTTGTTTATCTTTCTCCTTTCAGCCTTTCCCTATTACACAGATGTTTCCCTTTACTTTCTTGCTTCTTTATTGGGTAAGATAGATTTCTGTACCTAATTCAGTATGGTTATTTACATATTATTTATAGTTACATTGGTGTAGTCGTTTCGAGTCTACATCCCCAATCATGTCCACATCAACCCATGTGTTCAAGCGGTTGTTTTTCTTCTGTGTATCCACTCCTGTAGTTCTTCCTCTGAATGTGGGTAGCTTTTTCTTTTCCATAAATCCCTCAGAATTGTCCTGGGTCATTGTATTGCTGCCAGTACAGAAGTCCATTACATTCTATTTTACCACAGTGTATTGGTCTCTGTGTACAATGTTCTTTTGGCTCTGCTCCTTTCACTCTGCATCAATTCCTGGAGGTCTTTCCAGTCCACATGGAATTCCTCCAGTTCATTATTCCTTTGAGCACAATAGTATTCCATCACCAGCATATACCACAATTTGTTCAGCCAGTCCACAATTGAAGGGGCATATCCTTGTTTTCCAGTTTTTTGCTACCACAAAGAGTGCAGCTATAAATATTTTTGTACAAGTCTTTTTATCTATGATCTCTTTGGGGTACAAACCCAGCAATGCTATGGCTGGATTAAAGGGCAGACATTCTTTTAGTGCTCTTTGGGCATAATTCCAAATTGCCACCCAGAATGGTTGGATCAGTTCACAACTCCACCAGCAGTGCATTAAAGTCCCAATTTTGCTACATCCCCTCCAACATTCATTATTCTCCTGTTATCATTTTAGCCAATCTGCTAGGGGTGAGGTGATACCTCAGAGTTGTTTTGATTCGCATTTCTCTAATTCTTAGAGATTTCGAACACTTTCTCAGAATGTGCTTATTGATAGTTTTGATTTCTTTATCTGAAAATTGCCTATTCATGTCCCTTGCCCATTTATCAATTGGGGAATGGCTTGATTTTTTTATACAATTAATTTAGTTCCTTGAATATTTGAGTAATTAGACCTCTGTCAGAATTTTTTGTTAAAAAGATTTTCCCCCAGTTTGTTGTTTCCCTTCTGATTTTGGTTGCATTATTTTTGTTTATACGAAACCTTTTTAATTTAATATAATCAAAATTATTTATATTACATTTTGTAATTTTTTCTAACTCTTGCTTGGTTTTAAAATCTTTCCTTTCCCAGAGATCTGACAAGTACACTATTCTGTGTTCACCTAATTTATTTATAGTTTCCTTCTTTATATTCAAGTCATTCAACCATTCTGAATTTATCTTGATGTAGGGTGTGAGATGTTGATCTAAACCTAATCTCTCCCATATTGTTTTCCAAATTTCCCAGCAGTTTTTGTTGAATAGTGTATTTTTGTTCCAAAAGTTGGGCTCTTTGGATTTATCATACACTGTCTTGCTGACGTCACTTATCCCAAGTCTATTCCACTGATCTTCCCTTTTGTCTCTTGGCCAGTACCATATTGTTTTGATGACCACTGCTGTATAGTATAGCTTAATATCTAGTACTGCTAGGCCACCTTCCTTCACGTTTTTTTCACGATTTCCCTTGATATTCTTGATCTTTTGTTCTTCCAAATGAACTTTGTTATATTTTTTCTAATTCAGTAAAAAAGTTTTTTGTAGTTTGATAGGTATGGCACTAAATATTATTACCATAAGGTAATTAAGTGAATGCGGTGAGGGGAAAATCTTTTCTTTAAGGGACCCAATAAGTTCAATCAATTTGTATCCCAAGAAGAAAAGAAGATATTGGGAGATTTTAAAAATTGTTATTACCAACAGGGTAATTAGAAGAAGTTTACATAGAGGGAATAGTGACAAACTGTATAGGATAAAATGTCAAGTTATATATATGTGTGTCTGTGTGTGTATGTGTGTGTGTGTGTATGTGTGTGTGTGTATGAATGTATGCATGTATGTATGTATAAATATTTACAAAACTAGAGGAGGAGGAAAGAAGGTAATATTAAGAAAAATAGGAAAACAAACAAAAAGGAGTAAATTTATATTCCATAAAGAAGAGCATGGGGCCAACAGGGAAGAATAACAATACACTGTAAGGGTAAAAGGTTGGTGAGAGGAAATATTTAATACTTAAGTGCATTGAAATTAACTTAAAGAGGGAAGAACAATCAGATCAATTGGGGAAGAAAATTGATTCGCTCCCTATAGAGAAGTAGAAGGGTAACAAAAGGACTGGTGGAGAGGGAACTAACACTAGGAAGGGAGAGGGTGGGGGATGGGTGGGGAGTAGCTTAAAAAGATCCAAAAGAAGAATAAGAGAGGAATAAGAAGGGAGAGGGGAAAAAAGGAAGTACAATAAGGGAGGGGATTAGGGGAACTGATTAAAAACAAAACACTGGTATAGAAGGAAATAGTGAATGAAGAAAGGACAGGACAAGGAGAGAGAATCAAAATGTCTAGGAATCCCCAGCTGTGTGACCCTGGGCAAGTCACTTGACCCTCATTGCCCACCCTTACCACTCTTCCACCTAGGAGCCAATATACAGAATTTAAGGGTTTAAAAAAAATGTCTAGGAATACACTGTTGATAATTATAACTCTGAATGTGAATGGGATGAACTCTTCCATAAAATGGAAGCAAATAGCAGAGTGGATTAGAAACCAAAATCCCATATGTTGTCTACAAGAAACACACATGAAACAGGCAGACATACATAGTGTAAAAAGGAAAGGATGGAGGCTTCAAATGAGAAAAAGAAGGCAGGGGTTGCCATCATGATCTCTGACAGAGCCAAAGTAAAAATAGATATAGTTAAAAGAGATAGGGAAGGTAACTAATAAAAGGCAGTATAAACAATGAAGAAATATCAGTATTCTACATGTATGCACCAAACAGTATAGCTTCCCGATTTCTAAAGGAGAAGCTAGTGGAACTCAAGGTTGAAATAGTTAGCAAAACTATACTAGTGGGGGATCTCAACCTTCCCCTATCAGATCTAGATAAATCAAACCAAAAATAAATAAGAAAGAGATAAGAGAGGTGAATGAAACCCTAGAAAAATTAGAGTTAATAGATATATGGAGAAAAATAAATAGGGATAAAAAGGAGTACACCTCCTTTTCAGCAGCACATGGAACATTCACAAAGATAGACTGTGTAATAGGGCATAGAAACATGGCAAACAAATGCAAAAAAGCAGAAAAAATAAATGTAACCTTTTCAGATCATAATGCAATAAAAATAGTTATTAGTAAGAATACATGGAGAGGCAAACCAAAAACTAATTAGAAATTAAATAATATGATTCTCCAAAATAATTTAGTGAAAACACAAATCATAGAAACAATTAATAAATTCATTGAAGACAATGACAATGATGAGACTTCTTACCCAAACCTATGGGATGCAGCCAAAGCAGTTCTAAGGGGAAAATTCATATCACTGAATGCATATATTATAATTATGCATAATTAACAAATTAGGGAGGGCAGAGATTAATGAATTGGGCATGATACTTAAAAAACTAGAAAATGAACAAATTATAAATCCTCAGATGAAAACTAAATTAGAAATACTAAAAATCAAAGGAGAAATTAATAAAATCAAAAGTAAAAGAACTTTTGAATTCATAAATAAGACTAGAAGCTGGTATTTTGAAAAAATAGTTAAAATAAACAAAGTACGGCTAAATCTAATAAAAAAGGAAAGAAGAAAAATTAACAGTATCAAAGATAAAAAGGGAGACCTCACCTCTAATGAAGAGGAAATTAAGGCAATCATTTAAAACTTTTGCCTAATTATATGGCAATAAATGTAGCAATCTAGGTAATATGGATGAATATTTACAAAAATATAAATTACCTAGACTACAGCAGAAAAAATAGAATACTTAAATAATCCCATATCAGAAAAAGAAATTGAACAAGCCATCAAAGAATTCCTTTAGAAAAAATCCCCAGGGCCTGATGGATTCACAAGTGAATTCTATCAAACATTCAAAGAGCAAATAATCCCAATACTATACAAATTATTTGATATAATAAGCTAAGAAGGAGTACTACCAAATTCCTTTTATGACACAAATATGGTACTGATTCCAAAGCCAGGTAGATCAAAAACAGAAAAAGAAAACTACAGACCAATTTCCCTAATGAACATAGATGCAAAAATCTTAAATAGAATACTAGCAAAAAGACTACAGCAAGTGATCAAGAGGGTTATCCATCATGATGAAGTGGGATTTATACCAGGAATGCAAGGATGCTTTAACATTAGAAAAACCATTTACATAATTGACCATATCAACAAGCTAACAAATAAAAATCACATGATTCTCTCAAATAGATGCTGAAAAAGCCTCTGACAAAATACAACACCTATTCCTATTGAAAACACTGGAAAATACAGGAATAGAAGGACCTTTCCTAAAAATAATAAACAGTATATATCTAAAACCATCAACAAGCACCTTATGCAATTGGGATAAGTTAGAAGCATTCGCAATAAGATCAGGAGTGAAACAAGGATGCCCATTATCACCTCTATTATTTAACATTGTACTAGAAACACTAGCAATAGCAATTAGAAAAGAAAAAGAAACTGAAGGTATTAAAATAGACAATGAGAAGACTAAGCTTATTACTTTTTGCAGATGATATGATGGTCTACTTAAAAAATCCTAGAGAATCAACTAAAAAGCTAGTAGAAATAATCAACAACTTTAGCAAAGTTGCAGGATACAAAATAAATGCACATAAGTCATCAGCATTTCTATATATTTTCCAACACATCACAGCAGCAAGAGGTAGAAAGAGAAACACCATTTAAAATCACTCTAGACAATATAAAATACTTAGGAATCTATCTACCAAAACAAACATAGCAATTATACGAACACAACTACGAAACACTTTCCAAACAATTAAAACTAGATCTAAGCAACTGGAAAAACATTGATTGCTCATGGGTAGGTGAGCTAACATAATAAAAATGACCATTCTACCAAAATTAATTCACTTATTTTATTTATTATTATAATAAACAATAACATAATAACTTATGTCAGTTCTAATGAATGTAAGGTTCAAACATTGCCCACCACTTTCCTTCCCTTCCTTTTGCATTGATTCTTTCATGCTTTCTCAGTTGAGATAATTTACCCCCAACTTTCTATCCTTTTCTCTTTTTTTGCTGTGTACTACTTTCTCATCACTTGATTTAAAAAAATTTCCATATTATGCTCCTATTCATTGCCCTAATACTGATCCAGCTCTTAAATTTCTTTAGAACCTTAAGTATTCTAAGTACTATAGGTATCTTAGGTACTTCAAATATCTAGATAGCTTAAGCAACTTAGTCATCACCCTCTTACCAACAATATATCAGTTTATAATAACAATTATAATTTATAACAACAAAAATTCATTGTTTCTCTTGATTACCTTTAAGCATCTTATGTATCTTAAATCTTTTTTATAATAAGTATCTTAAATATTCTAGTTAATACTTTCCCATGCAAGTAATGTAATCAGTTTAACTCCATTGTTTCTCTTGATTGCTTTCAGTTTAAGTACTACCATGTATCTCTTGTACTATAGAAATCTTAATTAGCCTAGTTACAGCTTTCCTCTGCAGGCATATGATTAGTTTAACTCCACTGCTTCCCTTGATTTTTTGTTTTTTTTTCTGTTACCTTTTTATGCTTTTTTTAGTGTTGAAATTAATCATTGGATTTTCTTTTTTAGCTCTGGCCATTTCATCAGGAATGCCTACAATTCCTCTATTTCATTAAATACTCATTTCTTCCCCTGGAATACTATGCTCAGTTTCACTGATTAGGTCTTTTTGGTTGTAGGCCTAGATCCTTTGCCTTCTGGAATATCATATTCCATTGCCTTCTGAACCTTTTATGTAGAAACTGCTAGGTCCTGTATAATACTGATTGTGGCTCCACAATATTTTTGTGGATACTTGTAATATTTTCTCCTTGACTTGGGAATTTTGCAATTTGGCTATAATAGTTCTAAGTTTTTAAAATTTGGGATTTCTTTCAGGAGGTGATTGATCAGTTCTTTTCATTTTTGTTTTCTACTCTTGTTCAAGAATATCAAGTCAGTTTTTTTAGGTAATAAAGTAATTATTAGATTATTTCTCCTAAACCTATTTTCCAGGTGAGTTTTTTTTCCAGTGAGAGATTTCAAATTTTCTTCTATTTGTAAAATTCTTTTGAATTTGTTTTATTGTTTCCTGCTGCCTGGCAAAGTCATTATACTTTACATTTGTTCTATTTCTAATTTTTAGGGGGCCATTTTCTTCTTTGAGGCTTTGTTAATGGAGTTTTTTTTCCTTTTTGAGGTATTGTATTTCCTTTTTTAGGAAACTGTTTTCTTCAGCAAGTTTTTGTTCTAAACTGTTGATTATTTATGTCATTTTCTTTCCTAATTTTTCTCCTAAGTTTCTTCTTATTTGTTTTTTTTATCCTTTTTTTTTTGAGTTCTTCTAGGAGGTTCATTTTGGGCTTGATATCCTTTTACATTTCCTTTGGTGCTTTGTGGGAGGCCAATAAGAGAAACAGAGTCTTAAACAGATGAACATCTGAGACTCCTCTTTTGACCCCTTTTGTGGTCCTTGTGATTTCTTGTTGAAATGTATTGTGACCTTATTGAAAAGCTTTATGTTCCTATCAAACCTGAATTTAAAGGGTTAACACTTTTAACACAGTAAGGAATACTGCTGCCTGTTATAGCCAAGGCCAAGATACTCCCCAACTTGGCTTTCTGATAAGAACCTAGTCAAAATTCAGCCTTGGCCTTGGTCTATTCTGAAGCCAATGTTTTGTGTTTTAACTTCTGCGCATCTGCAAAGTTTCGGGGGGGAGGTTCTTTTGTGTGAAATGAGTCTTGAAACATATATAATAAACTCCATGTTCCTGGAGCCAGAGCTGGAAGCATGAAGTAAAAGACATTTCCCTTGTCCTGTCCTTATTTCCTTATCAACTAAACTGTCATCAGATTATCAGAGATGATAAAGAGATCTCCACAGTGCTTCAAATGTTTTCATTTTTGTATTGCATGTCTTCTGAAATTGTATTTTGGCAATCTTTTTTGTTGAGATATTTTTCTAGCATAAATTGTTTTCTCTGTCTTTTGTTCATTTTGCCGGTATTTTTTCCCCTTGATTTTGTCTACATGCTGAAAGTTTTCTCTTGTTCCTGGAGTAGAAGGAGTACCATCCCACCCTTGGACTGTGCCTGGGGCTGGCTCGTCTGTCTCTGTCTCAGATAGAAAGTGCTGCAGAGGCAGCCTGGTTGACCTTCCTGTGGAGGTATGCAGCCATTTAGTTCAACTGGTTGGAGTTGGGCTCTGCCCAATTCCCGCTGGATCCCACAGAGCTGAGTTCTTCCTGCTGCTACCTTTGCTGGGTCTCACAAGTTCTATTTTGGTTGGATTATGCAGGGTCACTTTCTTCCCACTGCTGCTTGTTCTGTGTTGTGTTGGTTTATGCCCTTGCTCTGCTCAGGCCAGACTGAGGCAAATGTTCTCTTTCTCCTTATACTCGTGCTTTATTGCATTGGAGTCCTGCTGAGGCTTATTCAGCATTCCCTCATACTCCAGCGAGAGGAGCCCTCCTTACTGTCTCTCAGCCTTGTTCTGGGCCAGAGCACCACTTCACTCTTTCTTCTGTTGATTCTGTCACTCCAGTATTTGTTCTGTAAAGATGGGTCCAGTTGACAATGGTGTCAAGCTGCTAGCAAAAGCAGGGGGGGAGGGGAGTGAGTGGTTAGAATTCTTTCTCCCCCCCAACCCCCACCCCCTACCCCCTGGGCAGTTGTTTGCCCAGAATAACAGTTATAACAGAAATCCTTGTGACCAGGAATGGAGGCTATATTAACTTTAGTATCTCAGGGCTAAATTGGCTGACAAATAGGGAATAATCCCACAGAAATTAGCAGCTTCCACTGTAGAAAGATTATTCCCAAAGCCCCAGTTATATAAAGTACTCAGGATGACTTCAAACTGCTGCCTTGCCCTCTGGATCACAGCTATGCTCTTAGCTTGTCTGGATGAAGATTTGGCTTTGGTAATGTATGGATTGGGTTGGTAAAGCCTATAAATATAACTTCATACAACCCATGAATTTTACAAGGAAACTATTAATTCTGGAAAACAGGGAAGGAGGGATAAATTCTAGGAGGATGAGGAAATACTGTCTAGTATCTTCAGTATATTGACAGAAATAGCAATCCCCTGAGGGGAATGCCTCTGAGTAAATTATTCCCCCAACTCCTTCACAAACTAAACTTTCTCTTGAATCTAATGTTATCTAGTTAAGATGGAAGGTAATCTTGATTATAGATCTATATTATTTAGAGATTAGCTGGAATATGATGATATAATGTAAGCTTTGTGAGGAAAAGGAGTTTTTTCTTTTTTTCTTTCTTTCTTTTTAAATCTTTTAAAAATTTGTGTTCTTGAATCCGTGGTCCCTAGAACAACACCTAGCATATAGGCATGTAGTCAATGCCTGTTTATTGATTTATTGTGGGTCTTAAACAGACTACCCATATAACCATGGTAATGTCTATTAAACTTCCACAGTTTCAATTTCCTAACTTATAAAATGGGAATAATACTACTTGTCCTGTCTACCTCACAGATTTGTTATAGGGAATATGTCCTTGTATACTTTAAAATATTCAAACATTTGGACCAGAATGGGCAGATGAATATAATTTGTTTCAGTAGCTATGATGGCAACTGAAGCAAGTACTGTGGAGTACCCAGAGCTTGGTCAGATATCAGAGATGCCAGAGCCATCCACTGCATCCTGAGCCATCACCAGTGGTCCTGACTTTCATAGCACCACTGAACTTTAATGCTTATGGAAGAGAGAGTGAGGCTCAGTACTGCACAACTCTGCCTCAGTTAAATATAACTTATCAGTTAGTCAAGACATCACCCAGTAACTTTGAAAAGGGAAAGAAGGCGGCACCTAGGTAGTATAATGGATAGAGCAGTCTGGACAATTTAGGTTTAAATCTGGTCTCGGATATCTCTTAGCTGTGTGACCCTGAGCAAGTCATTTAATCCTAATTGCCTAGCTAAATGTAAAGGGTATGTTGGTTTTTTTTTTTAGGGGTGGGGAACAAAAAAGAAAAGAGAAAGAACTACAAAACTTCCCACTAGGTATTGTGGTAGATTCTATATTAGAAAGATAAAACAATTCCTCCCCTCTAGGAGTTTACATTTGACCTTTGGAAAGGAAGAGTGGCCAAACAGGTAAGAGATCTCCCACTTAGGAAAACCTTTCTTCTTTTCTAAATAAGCACCTGTTCTGCAACTGATAAGCAAATGAAATTGCTTGGGGGCAAGGAGAGATTAAGTTATTTGCCCAGCCTTACACTGTCCTGGATCTGAGGCAGGACCAATAGACATTGGTCCCTGATTCCTCTGTCCCTGTTCATTCCTTCTCCTTTAAAACACCCTTCCACATATTCTCTCTAGTCCCTGCTCAAGGCACTAGAAATCTGACTCTAGATCTTTTATCATGGGTATCCACTTTGTTTTTCAAATACTAAAATGAAAACTGTAACTCCAATACTTAGAGACAAAATGCCACTTTATTGAACTCTGAACAAAATTAAGATTACTATGGGTAGACAACTGATCATTGTTTCAGTCTGCCTGCTTTGGGAAGATGAGACTACTCTCATGCAAAGTGGAACTTTTCCCACCTGAAGGGCTGTGTCCAGTTCAAATCAGAGTTAAAGCTACTGGCTGAAAGTCAGCCTTCTATCATTGTTATCTAATATACTAGCAATTTTTGGTTGGGATTCCATTGGTAAGTTCTCAGTAGGTACAACTTACACAATAGCAGAGTGAAAGGTGCCATGAGTCACACCTCCAGAGACAATATTCTCAAGCAATCTACCAGTCCTAGGCAGGTGCCTTGGACAAACCATTAACGGTGCCATTTCTGCAAGTTCCACACAGTTGCCATTTGTGGAAAAAAGCCAATGAATGAGTCCTAGGGGTGCTGTCACCATAGAGCATCATCAGTGCTGCTAATGCACAGAGAAGAAAGGAAAAGACTAAATTCCTTTGGCAGGAGACTGAGGGAAAAAATCTGTGAAAACTTAAATGCCAAAGGTGTATATTTCCAGAGAGAACCATTTTAAGTAGGTTTCAAAATCACTAAGTGAAAAAACATCCTTGAAATTTTTTCATCAAAATCTAAAAAGAACTACTGAATGTTACATAATACAAATCATAACTATACAAATAGAAAGTTAGCAAATCCTCTGACATATAAAATTAAATTATAAGATATAGAGAAATAATCAAGTCATAGCTATTCATGTTTTGTTACTGTTGTTGTGGGATTGTTTTTGTTTTTGCATAGGCTAGATAGTTGGGGAATAGTCAAGCAATAATTATTGTAGGTATACAAATGCTTCATTGTTTTATTTTGGAGTGGAAGTGATTGGGTTGTTAATTCTTAAAGACTTGTCTGTGAACGGCAAGATCTGATATCCTTTACAAGAGTCAAAAACATTTGAGTACCAACCCCAGAAATAGGTTATGTCCTGTATAAAAATATTTATAGGAGCTCTCTTTGTGGTGGCAAAGACGTGGGAACTAAAATAATGCCTCAGTTGGGCAATGGCTGAACAAGCTGTGGTATATCCTTGAAATAACAAACAAGATGATCATGAAAAAAACCTAAAAAGACATATGAAGTGCTGTAAACTGAAGTGAGCAGAACCAGGAGCACATTGTACACAGTAACAAAAATGTATGATGACCAGCTGTAAATTTCTTAACTATTACCAATAAGGCAGAGATCCAGAACAACTCCAAGGAACTCATGACAAAAACAAAACAAACAATAAAAAAAAAACTATTCACTACCATGGAAGAAATAGAGAGTCCAAATACAAATTGAAACATACTATTCTTTATTCTATTTCCTCCATATATTTTTCTCTAATGTAAGCAATGTGTCTTCTTTCATAACATGATGAAGCTGGAAATATCTATTAAATGATAATATATATACAATCTATATTATATTACCTGCCTTCTTGAGTAGGGAGGAGAGGTACAAGGGAGAGAACAGGGATTGCAAAATATAAAAAACAGATATTAAGATATTATATTGACATGTAATCTGGAAGAAAAACATCATCATAAAAATAATTAAGAAAAAGAAATAGATTATGTCATCTGTGAGTCAACCTGTCCAAGTTCAGAGAGCAACATTATCAGAAGGGTGCCCAGTTGACTCATCAAGATGTTCACTGAAGGATGGAGAGAGTGATGAACTGTTAACTATCCGCACAAATGAAATTGCAGGTCTTTTGAATTATCAAAACATAAATTTTAGAATTTTAGAGCCTGAGGGGCCTTGGGTTACCTGGTTAGCTCACTTTCAGACCTCTAAATCAAAACCTTCAAATGATTGATATCAGAATCCTTCAAATATCTCTTGAGAGCTTAGGAATACTTCCCAGTGTACTAAATGTAGAAATATGTTCAAAATATAACCATCTTCTTATTATATTTATGATAAGTGTAGAGTAATTCCTGCTATTTTAATTCGGGGTCTCATTCTCTATTTTATTTTGCCCTTGGAGACAATAGCTATATTTCAGGTGTCGGTGGAGAGAGTAGGTGTAAAAGAGAAAGAGATATAGAAAAAGAAGGCTAGCAGGACCAAAAGTGGAGCAATGCCAGGCAAGATTAGGGAACAGCAAATGGACTAGTTAAACTGGATTGCAAAAAATGTTAAAAGGGGTAGCATGAAAGTACTGCATAATATTCCTATTGCAAACCAATTTGGTCTCTATTTCCAATTCATTTCTAAGATCAATTTATTTTCTGTCTTCAAAACTAGTCCAAGATAGAGATTATGAATATAGATACATAAATATGGTGGGTAATTCATTGAATAGTCTCTCATTACACAGAAATATGAAGATGGATTGGGGACAGTATTATATAAAATATGTCTGTAAGAGCAAATATATACATGCATGTATACATGCTGCTAGACTAATTAAGCATGTTTCGCAGTATCTTTTGAAAATTATTTTAATTAGTCTGTCAATTTAGACTAAGCGCACACACACACACATTTATACAATAAGTTGTCCTGGATCTAGAACCAGAAATCTTGGACTGGTGCTACAGATAGATGAGAAAGAGAAACAAGAGGTGCAAAGAGATTATGTGCATACTGATAAACTCATTCAACAGATCCCCCATCCAATTTCATACCATAATTCAAACAATAAACATTCTTTTTTCTTTAGTTTTCCTACATGGATACCAGCCTGATGGTTTCTGAGTGCCTGTGAATGTCTGAAGGAGGTCCTGTAATATTGTAGGGCTTGATGCAGTCAGCACAGTGTTAGGTTCTCTAAAATTTTACCACCTAATTTTTTATTATATTTTTCCCAATTACATGTAGATCTCATATTTTTTAATAATTTTTTATTTTTAGAAAAATTTTCCATGGTTACATAACTCATATTTTTACTTTCCCCTTCACCCCTTCAAACCCCCCCCCCCCTCTGCTGTAGCTAATTCGCATTTCCACTGGTTTTATTATGTGTGGTCAGTCAAGACTTATTTACACATTATTGACAGTTACATGGGTGTGGTCTTTTCAGGTCTACATCCCCAATCATGTCCACATCAACCCAAATGTCCAAGCAATTGTTTTTCTTTTGTGTTTCTACTCCTGTAGTTTTTCCTCTGAATGTGGGTAGTGTTCCTTTCCATAAATCCCTCAGAATTGTCTTGGATCTCATTTTTAATAATTATTTTCTGACATTTTGCCAACCATTTTCTTTCCCTCCCTTCCTTTTCCCCTTCCTGAAGACAGCTAATATGATATAGGTTATACATGTGCTATCATGCAATACATATTTCCATGTTTGTCATGTTGTGAACGAAAATACTATTACTTATACAAGAAAAAAAATCTCATGAAGGAAATAAAGTGAAGAACAGTATGTTTCAAACTGCATTCAGACTCCATCCATAGTGGATAGCCTTTTTTCTTGATGAGTCCCTTGGAGTTTTCTTGGATCCTTACATTGCTGATAATAGCCAAGTCATTCACAGTTGATTATTGTACATTATATTGTTACTGGGTACAATGTTCTCCTGCCAGACTTTCTGTGATTCTATCAAATAACAATAATGTATAACCATGAACTAAACCAAAACAAAATGTTCTCTGAAGAAAAAAATAAAACTAGTTTTCTTTGCCCTTCTCTTGTCTTGGGGCTTAAAAATGTTTGTAGAGTTAGATTGAATTGAATAGAATTGAAATGAATTGTGAGAGGCCTCAGATCATTTATTTGCTTGTGGAATGAAACAGTATCACTATATTGTTATAGCCAAAATTAAATGTCAACCCCTGCACCCCTCTCCTTGAAAAAAATTTTGTTAGGAGTAAAATCCCAGCTTGAATATTTTTTAAAAATAGGCTGCTATGATTTATTTAATCTGAAGTTTCTTGGTCCAGAGAACTGACCAATAATTTGAAAAACATTGGCAAATGGTGCAAAACAATCTAAAGAGAAGTAGATAATATTGTTTCTGTTAACAATGATAATAAATTGTCTATCTGCACATCGCTTTGGAGTTTACAAACCCCTTACATATGCATGATCTCTTCTGAGCCCTGAACCCCATAAGATAGGCAAGACAAGAGTTATTTATTTATATTTTACTAGTGATGAAACAGACTGAGAGAACCGAAGAGATTTTCCTAACTGAGGTCATATGACTAATAAGTTCCAGACCTGGGAATCTAGCCCAGGTTTTCTGATTACAGGGTTTTCTTTTAACAGTCTATCATGCTACCCGTTAATAAAACCCATTTGCTACAATCTGCTGACCTATTTGTAAAGGATATGAATTTCCATGAAGGTTGACTTGTAGAGAGAACTGAAGCAGAGAATGCCACATGTCTCTCCTATACCCAGTCTATCATCCACTCAGCTGCCCGAGACATCTTTCAAATTCTCAGCTCTGAGCAATTTACCTCCTTCCCTGCCCCCCTACTCAGTAAGCTCCAGTGGCACCCTGTCATCTCTCAGATCAAATATAAAATCTTGTTTGGCATTCAAAGCCCTTCATAACCTGCCCCCATCCCACCACCTTTCCAGTGTTCTTACACACCATCTCTCACATACTCTGTGATCCAATGACACTGACTTTGCTATTGTGATATTGGAAATTTGGGAGTCCTTGAACTAATTTTGAGGTCCCTGATCTAAACTTCCTGTGGACATTTTGGACTCTTTCAAAACTACATTTCCCATGATTCCTCTTGTGTAATGAGGTAGACAGGAGTGTGATAAAGTAGATAGAGGTATAAAGACTTGGGGCGGGATTGGTATGCTCTCTTTTCCTGCTGAAGCAGCTTGGTGGGAAGGTATGGCACAGCATTTGAACTAAATCTTAATAGGCACATGGCTTCATTTTTCTAAATGGCTTTCAATTAACTCTTTGAAACCATGATATTTGTAATTTTATCACTCTACATTAATTTTGTTATACTGTTATACTCACACAAAATAACTCCTTCCCCAGACTCTAGATTTTTTTTACCAACTGTCTTTTATGCCAGGAATTTTTACCCTCCTTATCTCCACCTCTTTGTTTACCTGATTTCCTTTCCCAGCTAAAATCCCACCTTCTGTAAAAAACCTTTTCCAATCTTTCTTAATTCTTGTATCTTCTCTCCATTGACTATCTCCAAATTATCCTGTTTATACCTTGTTTTTTGTACATTGTCTCAAATATTAGACTGTGAGCTCCCTGAGAGAAGAGAGCTGTCTTTAGTTTTTCTGTGTATCTTTAGGACTGCCTGGCATACAGTAGAAGTTTAATAAATATTTATTGACTAAATGAGTACTGACTTTATTGTTATTAAAAGCTGTGAGTCTTAATGGTCATCAGAAAACCACTTATTATAAAACAAAACATGATATTCCCCTAATATATAGAATCAAAGAATGAACTACAACATTCTGTTCTGCTTTTTTGTCTTTGTATCCTCCCACCTTAGAGGCTTTGTAAATAAATGCTTGTTGATTAGATGGTAGATTAATTTTAAAATGGAAAAAGCATTAGATTTGGAGTTAAAGCAACATAGGCTTGCAACATACTAACCATGTGACTTGACCAAGATAATTTATGTTTCTAAGACTAATTTTCCTCATTGGTAAAATAAGGTGTTTGGATTATTAAGATGCCTACAAGCTCTAGAACTTATGATATCTTGGTACCTTTTTATGATTAGAACTTATATGTAATAATAGCATTTTTTTCTATTTGAGGACATTGCACCTAAATTTCTATGTCATTTGGAAATATGCATATTTAAATTTAGTCATATCTCAGCTATTCCTATCATCCTGCAGAAATTATAGGAAAAGGTCTTTTAACCAAAGCATTTAGTTCTCTTCTTTTTCAAATTAAGTACTTCCAGCGGTCCATGACATTAGCAAAAGTTCTTCCTCCATAGACCTAAAGAGTTGCCACTTCATATTTAATAGATGATCTTCAAAAATTCTATAACCCAAATAATTCATTACTCAATAGTCAACCTTTTGGCAATACCTATTAGCCATAAGTCATCAAGAAAGATAGCAAATTTAGCAAGAGAAAACAACTTTTTTCAGTTAATGATTTTTATATTGCAAATTGATCATGAGCATGAAGTGTGATTAGATAAAATAAAGTGAAGTATAGTAACTGGAAAGAGAAAAAGTTAATCAGTTTCTAGCTCTTCTTAATTCTAGGTCTTTGTAGAATGACTGAATTACTTTATTTGAAGTACTGTAATTTCCTAGAAAGGCCCAGGCACAGGTCCCTACTCTCACCCTATTCCCCAAAACACATCTAGTGTTAGTTAAAAATAAGTTGATTCTTTGGTATTTGAAATGGTCTCATTTAATAATGTCCCCACACCTCTAACACAAAATTTACATCAATAATTTGGGTAAGACTGATTTTATTTTATTGTATTTTTTATTTTAGATGGATCATGGAATTCTGAACCTCAAAAAGTGGTCAAATTAAGTGTCCTGCCAGTTAGAAGTCTACTAATGATGGAAGACACTATATGGGCAGCATCTGGTGGACAAGTGTTTATCATCAATATTGAGACTCATTCTATAGAGGTAGCCTTTTTAAAATTTTCCCCAGATTACATGTCAATACAATTTTCAACAATCATTTGCTGACATTTTGTGATCCATATTCTCTCTCTTCCTTCCATCCTTCCCCCCATCCAGAGGTAACCTATTTTTATACTATGCAATGAAATATACACAGTGAAAATATACCTGAAAAACAATCAGGGATACAAGCTTCTGATACCACCCCCAACCAGATGAAGTCAGACCATTTGTCTGGAGAAGACTTCAAAAATAATCAATAAACTTAATCAGAAAAATCTTGAGCATCCAAGTTGATTAGGCAATAGAATGATAAACCATGGTATCTTCTAAAATTTATTTTAGGATATTCTTGCAGAAATAGATTAGTGGTGGAGGGAAGTTTAGAAATATGTAAGTTGGAAAACAGCCTGCATAACATCCTTTCCTACTGTTCACTCTAAAATTGGCTGAAATTTTGTAGTCAGTGCAATTAATCACTAGAAAAATGTATTCCTGTGAGCCACTCCCTAACAGAAACAAATTTTATTCCACTTCCTTAAAGCCCGTGTGTTCTGGCTATAGATATTAGATGACTGCTTTAAGGGTTCTAAAGTAGTCTAAAATCTAGCAAATAATTTTTCTAAACTGATTAGGTATTCAACATATATATCATAAAAGAAAAGTAGAATGGTTTATAGAGCGAAGGCAATCCTGGCCTGGGGTTAGGAGGCATGAGATTCTTGTGCCATCTCTTTTATTATTTAACGTTTACCTAAATTACTTTGGGGAAGTCATTTCCTATTTCTGGGCCTCAGTGTCCTGTAGGGTAAGGACATTGAACTTCTTTCCCTCTCGTTTCCATTCACTCTCTAAAATATTTTTCAGAATGTTGTTGCTTATTTCTTACATTTATTCCAGAAAATTTCTGGATATTTTAAGAAAAAAAAAGGTTTAAATTTAAATCACTCAAAAAAATAATTTAAAAGCATATAGCTTCTTAATATTCTTCAGTACTTTCGAGTGAGATCCTCTTTTTTTTTAATCCATTCTTCATACCACTGATAGACTAAGCTGCCTTATGCAAAGATTTGTGTATGCCACTCTCCCACATCAAAATGATCATTACTCAACGAAGTCCAGATTTTAAGAGATTGATTAAAGATTCTATGTCCTTTCCATCTTTCCAATCTATTCTTAAAATATTCTTCAAATGCACCCACTTTAGTCACTCTGGCCTGACTACTTCCCATTCCTTATCCAACAAACCCCAGTGGCTTTGTTCATGCCATCTCTCAAGGCATGTTATGCTCTTTCCCTTAATTTCTGCCTTTTGGACTCTTTTAAGTCCCAACTCAAAAGCTACCTCCTCCAGCAAACTTTCTTTGAGTCTTACTTCAACCACCATTTTGAAAATGATTTTTCTTCCTTTGAGCCTCTTTGTAGCATTTTGTAAACTCTATTATCTCTATTTATATACTGTGTTAGGATGATATAATCATAATACTCATACATAGATAGGACATATTTCTCCTACTGATATATCTTCCCTCAACACAGTTAAGGAACAAATATATATAAAGCACCTATAGAAGTCACATATAGTGCTAGATGTAGGACCACAAATAAAAAAGTGAGACAGCTTCTGCCCTCAAGGGGCCCATGTTCTATTCAGGATGCATCATATTATATTTTATCCTAGAGGTGATGAGTAAAGCCTAAAGCTTCGTGAACAGGGGAGTGACATGATCAGACTTGCTCTTTAAAATGATCAATTTGACAGTGATGGGGAAGATAGATTGAAGAGAGGACAGGCTGGATGATATCTGGAGGGTAATTAGGTCCTCAACTAGCAGGGTTGTGATATGAGTAGAGATGTAGAGAATATACAGGTTACAAGACTTAATGATGGATTGGATGTAAGGTTAGGGAGAGTGAAAAATTGGAGATGACTCTGAAGTTGTGAATCTGGTTGATTTAAAGATAAACTGATACACAAAACATTTAGTATGCACCAGGAAGGGATGGTGCCAAGCACTGGGAATAGAAATACAAGCAAGGGAGATAGTACCTACCCCCAAATAATTTGTATTCTAATGAGGGAAAACAACAAATAAGAGGAATCAAGGAAGGGGGTGGGGTGGGGTTTGGGTAGCCATGCAAGGCTACTGAGGAGGTAGGGAAGTCCATAGAATGAGCTGGAGATTCTTCCAAAAAAACGGAATGATTTTAGGGATATATAGGTGATCTTGGTTCTAAAATTTAGACTTGGGGATGGATTTTTGCCCACGGACTAAGTTAGTCATCACCACTTTGCCCAGGAAGCCCATCATCAGGTTGACAGCAGGCTGAAAAATTCTGAGGCTGTAGTAGGCCATGAAAATCAAAGAATTTGATAGTTGGAAAGGATATAGTGGCCATCTAGTTTAATCTGTTTATGTAAAGCATGAGAGTTTGTGATCTGTTTAATGGAGGGAAATAATCATACTAACATAATCTTAAGTCTTTAAAGTGTTGTATACAGTAATACCTTGGTTTTCAATGATAATGGTTATTGTCAGTTTTGGTTTTCATCGATTTTTTTCCAAGAAAAATTTGTCTCAGTGTTCATCAGTTGCTTCTGATTTCATTGGCGTGCCCACTTGACCTTGATGGTAATTTTGTAAAAACAAAAGGTGACCCACACGTATTCCTGCTCAGTGTGAGCAATACATGTATTGAAAAGCAAATAAATCCATTTATCCGTAGATAGCAAACAAAAGTTAAATAAAGTATAAGGAGAAGAATATATATCTGACTATACAAAATAAATGAGCTCTCTCATTGGGAGTGAGATATCTCATTTCAGTCAAGTAGAAATTCTCCCTAGTATCTCAGCTGAGAAGAGGGACATAATCAAGGAAACAATTCCTCTACTTGTCAGCTTCTTTCCAAAGTCTTTCCAAATAGTGCCCTGAGACCTAAGGTCCTTATGAAAGGGGATTCTCCTTCCAAACAATAACCTTTCTTTCCCCTCCTTGCTGTCTTCCATATGCCAAGAAGAATCTTCAGAAAGGTAAATGCCATATTAAATGTTCAATTATTCTTTATGTTAGTCTTTTATATTAATTTCTTATTAGTTTTAGTATTAAACACTATATTTATTTTCTATAAAATGTGTTTTTCTTATGTATTTTGGAATGTCTAGAATGAATTAATTGTATTTACATTGATTCACATGAAAATAATTGCCTCGATTTTGTTGGTTTTGGATTTCACCAATTGTTTTCCAATTGATTATTGACAAAAACTGAGATATCACTGTATTTATATTATGACATATCCTCCCTGAAAGATTGCAAGTGCTGAGAGCAGGGAATGAACCTTAATTGGACTTATATATCTCTCTCTATATATGCCTAGCATGTTATATTGTATATGTATATTTTTATATGTTATAGATATGTTATAGTTAATAAGGGTTTATTGAATTGATAAAAGGAGGCAGTATAGTATAGTGTCTAGAGAGCTGTCCTAGAAGTCAAAAAGCCTTCAGAGCAAAACCTACCTTTAATGCACATCCTCTGTGTGACCTCCTAGAAGTAGTTTCCATATGGAGAATTTCCTGCATCAATTGGGGGTGGGGTAGGGAGGAAAGAATAGAGAGGGAGGAGGGGAACAGCTCCACCCCAATTCCTCTGGCTTTCTGGTAAGAACTCTGGGGGGGAGGGTGGGAAGGGCAGCGTGCATGCCCACAAAGTGTCTGCGTGTCATCTTTGGCACCTGTGCCATAGGTTCACCATCACTGGCTTATAACAGTGTAATACCTTATAATCTCTATTTGCCCTTCATCAGAGGCCAGTCTGTTAAGGCCCTTGAGAGGGAAGCCAATACATAGTTTCTCTGGTTTCAGAAATAAATGTTTGTTATACTATGAGAAGAAATATTGACTCTAGGATTGATCAGGAAATTTTAAAATTCAACATTTTTTTCCTTTTTGAAACAATTACTAGGAATAACCTTCAGTCCAAAAACAGTATATATCATGCTCCTTTCAACCCTTTTCCCTCCTACTCCTATTCCTCTGGTATTGTTATAGTTATTAAATAGTGTTAGCAATGAAGTCTTATCTCAAGCTGTTGATTTTATTTCTTTTCAACCACTCTCCTGCCTGCTCTAGTATACCATCCGTGGATTAATAATAAAATGTTTTTATAGAACTTTTGCAAAGGTTCTCAGAGATAGATAGTACTTATAATATTTCCCCCATTTTATAGATGAGGAAACTGAGGCTCAAAGGGAAAAGGAATAAGTATTTATATAATCCCCACTATATGTCTGGCCCTGTGCTAAGCTCTTTTTATGAATGTTTTCTCATTTGATCCTCATAACAACCCTGAGAGGTAAGAACAGTTATCACCCCTGTATGGTAAAACTGAGCCAAACAGAAGTAATATGATTTGCCCAGAGTCACTCAGATAACGGTTGCCTGAATTCTAGCTATTGCCCCACCAGCTGCCTCCAGGGACAGAAAGGGGAAGTGACTTGCCCATGACTGCCCATGGTTAGTGAGTAACTTTGGCCTGGATTATTGTTTGTTTATGTTGTGCTGTATGATGCTTGATCTCTTCAGAGAAACAAAAATTAACTTTGCATCTGTCTGGATTTTGTTTTTCTCTAACAATGCAATAATAATACTGTGTGACAATCAAGTGACATCCTTCATTTTAAAAAATTGAATATCAACAGTTATTCAATAAGCATCTGTTAGGCAACTATCATATATCTATTAAAAAACCATTTATTAAGCTCATGTATATACTATATGTAGCATATATATATATATGACATATATATGTATTCCCTCCTTCCTTCCTCAGGTCTACTATATATATATCTAGTCAGAAGTATTTATTAAGCTTGTATATGTGTACCCTGCACATTCTAGAAATGATTTCAGAACTTTGATTGCAAAGGGACAGATGAAATGATTGCTGCCCTCAAGGAATCATATTCCATTATGATCTAAGTAATGCAAAAAATAGTTACTTTTTTAGAAAAAAAATTTTTTTCTTTAGTTGCAACCAAGACATTTACAGGTTACTATTCATTTCTTTTCCCAAATTCTAACACTTTAAAAATCAGCCATTTACTTTTAGATAATCTAAAAATCTATTTGAAAATTTGGCTAAGAAGGTTGAAGTAATAAAATTGTATTCAAATATAAACCTTTTTTTTTAAATTCTTTTACTACTCAAACTAACTTTTTTTTTAAATGTAGAGGATAACAAAATCCTGACCCCTTGACTTTTAAACAACGGGATTCATTGTGTTGATCCTTTTGTGCTTAGGAAACCATGGTTTACTTCTTGACACAGAGACCTGGGTTTGCAATCATGCCTGAATTTCTCCTATGCTGGAGGGAGGCCTTTGAAAAGAGATTCTAGTTCTGTGATATACTGGTGGAACAGTGGCACACCATGTTGGGTTTCATTTTTGGTTAATGGACCCTAAGGTAAAAGCTAAGTGATTCCTTTTGCCTTAGAAGCTCCTCCCATTGTACCACATCCCCTTTTTGGGGATTGAACTTGGGACCTTCAAGACTGACAAGACTGACACCCTGTGTACTGTGCTAAAAAGTGACTTGACTTTTACCTTAGGGTCCATTATTCAGTCTGAAACTGCTAGCCTGAGCTTCCCTTCAGGGTGGATTCTCATGGGAACAGGAAACAAGTCTAAGCTTTGGGATCTCCAACTTACAAGCTAGTCCTAAGGCTTGGGGTTCATCAGATTCCACCAGGCCACAAGTTTGGGGTCCCCAGATTCCACATCAACAATAGTTCCATGTTGTGAATCAAGATGTGGCATATATGTTGATTTTAAAGGCCTCTAGTAGTTAATATGGTTCATTCCAGAAGAGTCAGTATTTCTGTTCAAGTTACTTATAGGCACTTTTTAAAGTCTCAGATTCATTATGAAGGACTTTTCAGTTTAATCTCACTACTCCCCTTCCATCTTCTTAGTCTATCTAGAAAAATGACTGGTATCTACAAAATTGAGTGAATAAAAAAAATGTTTTTGTTTTCCTTCCTTCCTTCCTCCCTTCATACATAGGTCATACAATTAGTACATGTAAGAGGTAGGACTTAAACCCTTATCTTCCTGCTGCCTTTATACAGTATAACACATTGTATTTATACTTTAACATTGTTTTCAAATCTAATACTCCTAACAATGTGGATAAATAGAAAAGAATAATTAAAAAATACCATGACTGTTGAATTTTAAATAATAAAAATTTATCAGTGTATTTTAATTATTATTCTGAACAAAAGTTACAAAAAAGGGGGAAAGTGCTTATTAGGTGTCTATGTGTGTTCATTTCAACTTTTACTATCAGAATTTTATTCATGTTTTTCTTTTTGGTCTGGGGAATATGTAAGGCAATTATACCAATTAGCAAAGTGCTTTTGACAGAATAACTGCCTGACTTTGAAACTACTTTCCAGCTGGGTGCATTCCTCAGGAAAATTCATGGTGGATTGTTAAATGACTTGAAAATTAGGCTTCTGAAATACATTTGGGGAAAGGAAAAAAGAAGATAGACAAAGGAAGAGAAAGCCCTGATGACTAAGATTTTAGCATTGCTGAGTACCTAGTCTTAAAATAGTAAAAAAAAGTACCTTTTAGAGTCTAGAGCTTAGAAGGTACTTAAGGAGCCAAACTATATCATCTTATTTTTTCTTAAAAATTATTTTCAAATTACAGGCATTTATTTTCTCTTCCCGACAACTTCTCCCATGGGTGTGTGTGTGTGTGTGTGTGTGTGTGTGTGTGTGTGTGTGTGTGTAACAACCTTGTAATAAATACGCATGGCCAAGCAAAACAAATTCCCACTTTGGTCATGTTCAAAGATATATGTCTCATTAGACATCATGGGCTCATCACCTCTCTGTCAGGAGCATTATTTATCATCAGTCCTTTGAATTTGTGGTTGGTCATTGCATTGATCTGAATTCTAAAGTCTTTCAAAGAGAAACTTGGGAACACCAACATGAACTTATTCAAACTAAAGTGAGAAGAACCTGGAGAACACTGACACAATTAATTTTTACATCATAAAGACAAAATTTAAAAGACTTAAGAGCTTTGAGCAACACATTTTGACCAATCATAATTCCAAAGTGTGGATGAGAAAGCATGCTTCTCACTTCCTGAAAGAGGTGATAGAATCAGGGTGAAGACTGGACATGGGAAAATTAAGAATTCATTATTTCAGATGGAATGGATAGGAGGAAAAAAAGGAGAAAATAGATTTTTGTTATTTAAACATTTTTTTAAAATTACGTCTTTCAAAGTTGTTTGGCTTTACAATGTTGTCATTAGTGTATAAATTGTTATCCTGGTTCTGTTCACTCTCATCTGCATCAGTTCAGATTGTTTCCCCAGGTTTCTCTTCATTGCTTTTTGTTATTAAGGCATAGTAGTACTCCATTCCATTCTTTTATTATAATTTTTCCGCTATTCCCAAATTAATGGACATTCTCTTAATTGTAGTACTTTGCCACTACAAAAAGAACTATTATAATATTTTTGTATGGATGGATAATTTTTTCCCTTTTTTGGATCTCTTTGGATTATAGGCCTAAGTGATGATATCCCTGGGCCAAAGAACATGCACAGTTCAATAAATGTGGTGATTTAGTTCTAAATTGCTTTCTGGAACAGCTGATTTAATTCACAGCTCCACCAACCATACATTATTAATGTGTGTATTTTCCCATACCCTTTTCAATGTTATTTTCCAACAGATAAAGAACTGTTTTTAGTGGAAAATATTAACCATATCCATCCCCTTAGTCAGTAAACTCCAGTAGCTTCATGTTATTTCCAAGATCAAACATAAAATTCTCTGGATTATAAATCCTTGAAAAACCTGGCTCCTTTCTTCTTCTTACTTTCCATACTCTTTCCCTCTGTCTCTCCCTTTCTCCCCTTCCTCTCTCTGTGTCTCTGTCTCTCTCTCCCCCCACCCCATGTCTGTGTCTATGTCTCTGTCTGTTTGCCTGCCTACCTGGCTGTCTATCTGTCTGTCTGTCTGTGTGTCTCCTCTCTTTCTCTCCCCCACCAAGCTATACACTCCATGCCTGAAATTCTTTCCTTCTCCTGTCTACCTTCTGGCTTCACTGGCTTCCTTTGGGTCTCACAAGAATCCTGCCTTCCCTCTAAAATTATCTTTAATTTATCCTGTATATATCTTCTGTCTATACAGTTGTTTTGCATGTTGTCCCACTTCCCTCATTAAAAAGTGAAACTTTGAGAGCAATCCTCAGCTTAATAAATGCTTGTTGACTAACTGATTAATAGTTTTAATTGTACAATAGGTCATCGAAGCGGCCTACTGAATGTATTGGAGGTGTAGTTACATGCTTTGAATGTAAAATAATAAATCATATTCTTTAAAGTCCTTTGCATGTGTATATATATATTTCAAGGGACCAACTTCTTAGGAGAATAATATCAAAATAAGAACCTGCAAGAAGAAGTATCATATGGCAAAACTATATAAGAATTAATTTTTTTTTCTTACTTCTTTTTCTCTTGTCACTTTCGGTTTATCAGAACCATCTAGAGGCCCATCAAGAAGAGGGAATGGTGATCTCTCACATGGCAGTTGCTGGAGTTGGCATCTGGATTGCCTTTACATCTGGATCTACTCTCCGCCTTTTTCACACAGAGACACTAAAACATCTCCAGGACATTAACATAGCCACCCCTATTCATCATATGTTGTCAGGTAACTAGTTTTTTTGTTTGTTTTTTAGTGTGATTATGTATGTGTGAGGGTTTACGTGTGTTCCCTCCTAATAATCTGAATATCCAATTTCATTCTGTTTGGTAGAATTTCTTCAGCTGCTTCTTGGAAAACTACAAATTTTCCTCATGCTCCTTGGAGAGTCTTATTTCCATAAATCAAACAAGAATTTATGGAACAATTATCATGTTTAAAATATACACTGCAGGACAAAGTTTAACTGAGATATCATCTTTGCTGTGTTGGAGCTCACAGTCTAATAGATGGCTTGAGACATTACCACAAATAACTATAATACATAATATTGCAAAATAAATGAGTTAAAAAGTCATGAAACGAAGTGCTATTTGGGTTCAGAAGGAAAAGTCATTATCAACTTAAGGGATAAATGAAGACTTATGGGAGGATGTAGCATTTGAGATGGGGTTTAAAAAATGAGAAGGAATTCATCAGGCAAAGAAGGAAAACATGATGTTTAGGGAATAGCATTAGCACGGGTAAGAGATCAAGAAGGGTAAGCTTGGAACACAGAGGTATGAGATTTTGTAGGTGGAGGAAGCTCTTGCTGAAGAATTTTCTCAATGGTACAAAGCAGCATCTTTTCAACTTTACCACCTTCTTTTTCTTTTTTTTTCTTTTTTTCTTTTTTTACTACCTTCTTTTTAACTTAGAGTTTTAAGAGATTTGCTTAGGAAATGAGGGGATAAATAAGTTTCTTGACCAAGTGCGCAACGACAGTTGTGTTAGAGGTGGGACCTGAATTTTCCCAATTTAGTAGCCACAAAAGGGCAGAAGCATAGACACATCAGGTGATAGTTTTTTTGAGGGTAAGGGAGATACGAGCATGTTTTTAGGCAGTAGAATAGAAGTAAGTAGACAGGGAAAGTCTGAGGATTACAGGAGGCAATCTGCTGGAGAATCAGGAGGGAATGAGATCAATTCTGCATGTATCAGGGTTTGGTCTTAGCATGGAGAAGGGCTACCACATCACATGTAACAATAGTAAAAAAGAAAGTGTGGAAGGGTATCAAAATGATATGATATGAGGAGAAGGGAAGAAGGAGAGGTCTCAGTGAATGGCATACATTTTTTTCAGTGATACGTGAAGCAGGATTCTTAGCTGAGAGAGTTGGGCAGGGGAAGGAGAATTATGGGAGATTAGAGGAGAGATGAAAAGTCTTTGAGAAAACCACTGTGGTGAGTGAGATAGCCAGTTGATTAGAGAACTATAAAAGGATTGCCTTGCTGCAGTGAGGATCCATTTGAAATTATGTAACATAAATTTGTAGTGGACCTAGTTAGCAGAGTTTTGTGATTTTTCTCCAGTTTGATTGAGTAGTATTTTATCAGGAACAAAGGCAGCAATCCATTGGGAAAAATCCAGGACTGAGGTTTGACAGGGCATGATTAGCTACCAGAGAAAAGGTAAAGATATTCAAGAGAACAATAGAGAGTAGAACTGGTTTTAGACCAGTCTATCAGGACTCATCATCCCCTAGGGAAAATAATCTTTTTCAGGTCGGACATTTTATAATCTGTCTATTTGATTTTTTTTGTTTACCTTTGTATAGCCTCAAATGAAAAGTGAGTTTCCTCAGCAAAAATGACCCCCCCATCTTCAGTATTATATATTTTTGTATTGTATTGACCATGTTGAGATTTTTTATCTTCTTAACAATAGTTAGCCATTTTTTTTGGTTGGTTTGTTAAAACAATCTTCTTCCAACTTGAAAAGATATATACTACACTGTAGAAGAAATTGATATTAGCCTATCCAGCTTCTAGGCCTTTCTAAAGACCTTTGCTTATTCTATGTGGATTAATAAAATTAATTAGTTTTTTCAAGCAATAGCTTATCAGTTATTGGTGTTTTTTAATTTCCCTTATGTGCTTATGGGCACACTCTTCTGTCATGTACATAAATGATCCTTGATTCCTCCACAACAGCAGTCAATTCAATGTCTCTGACAGTCATTGAAAAACTATAACTTTCGTGTGTTTTCTTGGAATAATACTTATTCTTTAAAACTACAGAATTAAAGACAAAAAGAAGATAATGAAATACGTGTGTAGCATAAAATTGAGTACTTACCTGACCAAGAACTAAGGTGAAAAAGTCACGCTAATCTAGTTTCATCTGGTCAAAATAAGGCATTCTCAATTAGCCAACTGTCAGTAGATGTACCATTTGACCCTTGGTATTACAAAACAAACCATTTAAAAATTATTACTTGTTAGGCAGCTGGGTAGCTCAGTGGAGTGAGAGTCAGGACTAGAGACGGGAGGTTCTAGGTTCAAACCCGGCCTCAGCCACTTCCCAGCTGTGTGACCCTGGGCAAGTCACTTGACCCCCATTGCCCACCCTTACCACTCTTCCACCTATGAGACAATACACTGAAGTACAAGGGTTTAAAAAAAATTATTACTTGCATCAAGTACATCATCATAGTAATTATCTTTTACAGAATTTGAATTTAGATCCTGACTCCAATCAAGTGCTCTTTCTGATGTCCTTTTTGCAAGCAATTAAATTAAATGTTACAATTCCTGTAGGCTTCCTGGTACTAAACTAGTTGCCTTAAGGGTGGTCTCACTTTTCAGGCAGCTTATTTTTTAAAAGTAAGGAAAGCTACAGGCAACATAGTCAAAATCTATGTAAGACACTAAGGAGGCAATTTAATTAGGGGCAAAAGATCTGGTAAATATAAAAATATCTGTTCACAAGGGAATTTGGTATAATAGACTTCATTGGCAACCTAGCTAAGGATGAGGGTGGGGACCGCTACTTGTGGGTGGTAGGAGACCCTCACCATTGTTTTACTAAGTAATTTTGCAAAACTGCTATGACTTCTCTGCTCTTTGCATTTCCCATTTGTAGAATGGATAATACTTTTCATTTATGTATTTCATGAGGATTTGTGGTGATGAAATGAGATAATTATGTAAGCATTTTCTGAAATGAGCCACAGGAATTCTTCATCTGACTACTATGAGTATTATTTGAGGGGCACTAGAGATTTATGGAAAGATTGTTATCCAATACAGATGTTAATCATAGGAAAAGTGGAAAAGTTATTTGAGAACTGAACTCCATTCTTCCCTTGTGTTTAAATTAATTCTCCCACTTCATATGCTCTATTGACTTTAATGTTGCAACATTTATACAAAATGTTATTTTTTATTGTTGGAGAGAAGGCACTATGTATCTTTATCTGGCTTTATTTAAAATGCAATTCTATGCTTTTTTTAAAAGAGAAATAGATGTTCTTACTGTACAAGGTTCAGAAGTAAGATATGTACTTCTAGCAATAGCTACCCTTGGACAAAGAAGTCTAATGTTACTCCACAATAAAACATTCATGCCCTGTCATACATCAAATTAGTCTCAAAATTACTTCAAGATCAAAGTGCTATAACTTACATAAGACTTCTGAGGGAGAATTATATTAGACAAGACCCCAATATGCCATGTTTTAAGCCTGAGATATATTTCAAATATTCTGGGAGAAAAAATCTTCTGTATATTTCCATGAGTCTGTAAGATAACAACCAAAAAGAGGTTATGAGTCAAGAAAGTAGGAGGTTGCTATAATGAAAATGATGAGATGCAATAGGAGTTTAAAACACAAAAGTTGAAAACGTTTATTAAGCTCTAAGTAGTATTCGTGGGTAGACAACTATAAAAAGAAAGAGAAAGAGAGAGAAAAGGAAGTTTAAAGAATTTTTTAAAAATTATTTGGGATCTTTAAATAGTAAGTTTTAAGTGTCTTATCAAGAGACAGAGTCCCTCAGACAGATGAAGTTATGATTTGGTGGATGAAGAAAGTCCTAAAAATGTCTCCTAGACTACCTGACCCTCATGTCAGAAATGCTCTTAGAATAAACATTTGAGCATAAAGATTCTCTAAAAGGAAGCATGGCATAATGGATAGAAGGCTAAGCCTAAGCCTCATTCAACCCCAGACACCCTGGATTCATGTGCTGCTTCCAACACACCTGGGGACTGTGTGACCATACACAAGTCATTTATCCTCTTGATGCCCAGGTAACCCTAATATTATAAGATGAAAAACACTTCTTAGAGTTCCTTAGACTGATTGTAAATTCAGACAAAATAAAAAAAGACTGCAAAGCCCTAAAAATAATACAATCATAATAATAATAATAAAGAAATGCAAATCCTTTGAAAGGCACTTTAATTGGTAACAGGATTAGATTACCAGATTATTGTTTGGTTGGGAGAGCTAAAACTGAAGTAGATAGAAACACTTCCATAAGGGATGAGGAGAAGGGAGAAGTCTAGATCATAAAATGATGCTCAGACAGGAAGGCCGGTTTTAGTGCAGTGACACAGTGGGAAGTTCTGAGAAACCCAGCCATGACACAAAGGCCCCAAGGCACTTGGGAGGGGGACCGTCCAAAGGGGAAATGGAAGGGTGCCAAGCACAAGCTTTGTCTGTTTCACAGATTTGCTGAGGGCTGACCCCCTGTTAGGAAACATGTTTTGTTGACCTCGAGGTTGGCTATAAGGTCTTTGCAGGAATTAACAGATATTGCATATGACTTCTTTTGGCAAGCATTCTTAATGAATTCTCAGCTCTTTTGGTGGAAGAGGAAAAGGAAGTATTGAAATCACATGCAAATGATTTCTTTTTAAACCCAAAACTTATTTACAGTCTTCACTGCTCTAAAACCATACTGATAACTTCGCAACAGTCCTTGAAGTAAATGTTTTCACTGAGCACACATGTTAGTGAAACAAATGTTTGCCTTCAGGATCTCTGTTGTAGCTGTTGGGATAAAACCAAATTAAATTTTTGGTTTGCCAAAACATGCATTTGTTTTTCCAGTTCATGGAATTAATTTATTTTGCCTATATATCGAAAGGTCAAATCTTGAAGGGGCACAGGGAACGAGATGCCATTGCAGTGACAAGCAGTCTTGAAAACCTAGCAAATGAGTGGAGAGGTTGCTGTGACTGAGCTAGTCAGTGGTTCACTCCAGTCCAGTTGGCATAGCAGCTGTGGAAGCAGTGTTCTGGTTGACATCACTCTTGTCTTTCCCACCATGGTTGCCATGGTTTTCAGCCTTCTAACAGGCTAGCAGCAGAAGTACTGCTACAAGCTTTCTAGTCAAGACTTTGCACCACCCACAGGATTTTAATCAATCATTTTCCACTTCTGGCTAGGGAGAAAAGGGTGGCATTTCTGCAGGCAAATTTGGGAAGGATTTTTTAAAATTCTCATATACACTTTTTGTATATATTTTTAAAGTGTATTTTCTATATTTTAAATCATAATTTCAAAATCTTGTCCCTAGTCAAACACAATTATTCATCAATCAATCCAGTTTTCTTCTTGTCCTAAGGTGGAACTAGACATGAAATTGGTTCTTTTAATGATTGGACTTAATCGATAGGACCTTTTAGTTGTCTCTTAGTCTAATTTGTTCATTTAAAAAGTATCATTATTACTGGTGTTTCTGTTTTACTTCCCATTAATTTCTGAATATATCAATTCTGTTCATCTAACTATTGAGCTAAATGTAACATAGATTTAAAAAAGAGATAAAAAAGTTTAATAAAAATAACCAATACATAGATTGTATGTGCCAGTATATACAAAATTCCAACACCTGTAGTACTTCACCCTACGATGAAAGGATGGAAGTGCATTTTCTTAATTCTTCTCCAAGGCCAACCTTATTAGTTTGAGTTTTGGTTTTTTCTTTCCTTTATGTTGTTGTAGTCATTGTGTATGTTGGATGCCTCATTTTGCTTACTTCAACAGACAACAATTTATATAGATTGTCCAATACTTCTCCGAATTCTTCATATTCCTTATTTATTATGGCACATGAATATTTAGTATATTCATATGCCCCAATTTGTTTAGCTATTTCCTAAACAATAAATACATGCTTTGTTTCTAGTTCTTTGCTACCTTTCAAATGCTGTTTTGAATACTTCAGTGTGCATCAGACCTTCCTTTCTATCTTTGACTTCTTTCAGTTGTATACTTAGGAGTGTAGACCCTCTCACTGTATATGTGAGATAACTTAGACCTAGAGGGGTGCTTGAGACAACTCAAGGATTAAGTAGAAGAGCCAAGATTTCAACTCACCCACTAGATATATTTATCTCCTATAGGGGAAAAGTCATGATGCAATTTTTCATGTGTCTTTGAGGAACAAACTTGGAAACTTTAACCTAAAAAGTTATTAATGTTTGTAATTTAGGGTTATAAATGGATGAAGGAGGTGTTCATTATTTTTCCTGCCTTTTTCACTATTTTTCTTATATTTTTACTATTTTTCTTATTTGTCTTCCTATTTCCCAAAGATGGTCGTAATAAATATAGCTTTGAAATGGGATCATATCTTTAAAGTATTGTCATAGTGTAGCTGAATCTGCAGTTGCTTAGCTTGGGTAATTGCATTGGTACATAGGTGTAACTTCCTGCCACTCTAGAAATTTGAATCAGTTTCCTGAAAGCCTATACAGAGTAGAAAGAGATCATAAAGATAGTATTTCCTGTGTATCACATAAGAAAAACATTCATCACACAGGTGTTTCTATTGAGTTTTCCACCACAAAATAGTCAAGATGCTATTTTCTTGAAGAATAGCTTATCACTGGGACGGAGAATTGAAGCAGAGATTAGAGGCAAAAACTTTCTGACTTTGAAAAGGACAAATTTGAGAATATGAACATAACTGAAACTCCTCTTCTGACACTGGGCATGTCATGAACAAGAGCCAATATCCATATTATAAGGTTACTAGGTGTATAGCCAACATTAATTGAGGCTCTCCTTTGTTATAATAAGGTTCTGTTATACCTGAAAAATATAATTTGCCATAATTTACATAAAATAAAGCTCAACTATTTGTTCTCCACAGGCCAGTCATTGTGATGTTACTAAATCTATCTTTTTCCTATAATTAACAAACACATTCTAATACCGAGCAGTAGATTAAATATCTAAAAGTAAAAGTGACCAGGATGGAATAGTAGAACCCTGGCTGAGAAAATAGGAAGTAGCTGTAATGGAATTCTATTTACCATGTTCCATAAGCTATCATAAGTTACATCCTGAGGCAGCTGTTTCCTGGTTTTCCATTTATCATAGGATTTCACAGGATAGTTTTAATGACTTTTACCTATTCAGTGGAAAACAGATATTGCTGAACTTGATTTTTAATCTTTAGATAATTGTACCTAATTTTCAGATATAAAGCCCTCCAAATGTTGCTCCCAGAAATTACATTTAAAATAATAATTACTAATATTTTATTGTTCTATCACCCGTTGATCCTTTTATAAATACTCTATCCATAATAAGAGCTTGAGAAATGAAAATCCATTAAGCTTAATTTATAAAGACTAATTTTAATTGGCAAATATATACCTTTGCATATCCCAAGCGAGATGGGACTTAGGCTGCCCTTCTTAGGATTGGAATCAATTTATGTTTTGTCTCCAACCTGGTGGTAACAAATAGGAAATAAATGTTTTATATCCACATAGTCCCTGGTGCCATCCTGAATCCATAACTAGCTTGGTCTGTCAGAGTCTTAGTAAAAATAGAGACTAATTCACTCTCTTTAGGGTAGGGCTCTCTTCATCTTAATTTTGATTTGTACTTTGGTTGGAGTATGAGGTACATTCTGATTTGGCACTGATTTACTTTATTTTTTAAGAGGAAAAATGTATTGCAAGAAGGTAGTAGATAGATTTGAACCTCCATCTCTAGTATACAAGCTTTTGCAATAACTACCATTGTCATCTTTGAGCACAGATTGGCCATTTTAGTCAGTGCAAGCTTCATCAGGTCAAGTCTACAAACATTTATGAAATATCTAATATTTTCAGGCACTGTGCTAATCACTGAGAATGCAAGGACAAGAAAAATAGATCCTCCTTTTAAGTCTAAATGAAGGAGACTATAAGGAAACAGCTATATACATGCAAAATATATGTGGGATAAACTAAGTAGTCTGAGGGGAAGGCACTAGCATTAAGGGAAACTGGGAAATACTTCTTGTCAAAGGTGGAATTTTAGTGGAGATTTAAAGGATGTCCAGAAGCAGAGATGAGAAGAGAGAGAATTCCAGGCATGGGGGACCAGTGAAAATGTTCACAGTCCAAAGATGGAATGTCTCATGCAAAGAGCATCAGGGGTGCTGGTGCCATGGGATTATAGATTATGTGATGGGGGATGAGGTATAAAATGACTGGAAAGGCAGAAAAAGACCAGGTTATAAAGAATTTTGAATGCCAAATAGAAGATTTTATATTTCATTCTGAAGGTGATAGGAAGCCTCTGGAGTTTAATGAAAGGGGAAGGGGGCCAGATCACAAGGTCATATTTGCCCTTTAGGAAAATCAGTTTGCTAATTGAATGAAGGATTGACTGGAATGGGAAGAGACTTTTGTCATGGTGACTCACCGGTAGACTTTTGTGGTAGTAGTCTAGAGATGAGGTGATGAGGGCCCACATGAGGCCAGGGACAAAAGGAGAGGAGAGGAGAGAAAAGGACATATCGGAAAGCTGAAATGAGTGTAGAATTTACAGGACTTGGCAACAGATTCTATACAGGAAGTAAGAGGCAGGGAGAAGTTGAAAATGATACTGAGTTATTGAGGGGATGATGGTTCCCTTGAGAGTGTCAGGGAAGTTAGCAAGAAGGAATGATTTTTTGGGGAGGGAAATTAGTAAGTTCAGTTTTAAACTTGTTGAGTTTGAAGTGTTTATGGGATATTCCGTTTAAATGTTAAATAGACAATTGGAAATAGAAGACTGGAGGGTAAAAGAGAAATTAGGATTTGATAAAGATAATGGAATCTGTGAAACATAATGAGAATATCAAGTGTGTATATGTATATATATATTTGATAGTTGATATTTATATATAAATATGTGTATGTGTAATACATATGTGTAATATAATATGTAAAAATAAAATATATGTATATATAAATATATAAAACTATGCAAAAATGAGTAAATAGAGCTCAGGAGATAGGCTTGGGGCGTACCCTATTAATAATCCAATCCACTTTTTATAAAAGCCTATCTGGGACCTGATTTACTGAGTTTTTTAGGTGAGGTTCTATATTGAAGAACCAAACTCCAATCTGCTTCCAAATATGCCATTCATGTTTTACTTCCCACTGTACCCCATTTTATCCCTACTACTACTTTAAGGACTGAATGGACTTTAAGTATGTTGGAATCTTTCTGGGACTTGATCACATCAACTCTTTCAATGGTTTTCTGACAGAAAGTTGCTTCTACAATACCCAGACTTTCATAGTGTTTTCTTTTGACAACTGCCACAGAAAACTTCAAGGACAATAAAAATAGATGCTCCAGTGTCCACATAGTCTTGCCTTAGAAACTCATCATATTACTGACTTTTATTCTAGTTAAAAATAGAACATTTCCAATGAGAGAAGACTATTTACTTTAAAATGAAGATTTTTAATTGGACCTAGAAATTAATAGCTTCACCTAGCTTCTGAGTGTTTCTAGATCAGTGGGAAAGAAAAACTAGCATCTGGGGTTCCATTGTTTTTTTTTTCATCTTTATTAGTAAATAAAAGATGCAACTGTAGTTTATAGAAAGTGCTTTAAGAACTCCCATTGTTGAAATGCACTTTTTTCATTAGTTTTTCCTGATAATGGATTCATTCTCCCACCAATTCATATTCCCTTTTTCCCACACACATGGCCTTTTTCTCCCACTTCTCACTGTCCCACATTTATATTCCTAACTTTGAAATCCTTTCTTAAATGCCTATGCTTTTCTTTTTTCACACATGCACATACACACATATAGAAAAAGAGGGAGAAAATAGTTTATTATTGAAAAATGCCAAATACTTCATAGACTCAAAGACCATAGGATGTCAGAACTGAAAGGGATCTTTAGGGTCGTCTTGTCTAACTGCCTTATTTTAAACTTGGGGAAATGGAGGTCCCTAGAAGTTGCCTTAACCCTGGTAACCCAGTAAAGTCATAGTTGATCTGGGATCATGGAATTCTACCAATTATTAGGCAAAGTAAATATAAATAATGTGGAACATCCTCAAGAACAAAATTTCTTGAAATATATTATTTCTAGAGTACACAAAATGATTTTAGTCTTATGTACTATAAAATTATCTCAAGAAAGCAGTTTTTAGGAAAAAGGAAAGTTGAATGGATTATTCATCATTCATTATACAGTGACTTAACAGTTTCTTTCAGTAATTGTAATAAAAATATCAACCAACCATATATCACTCATAAACTTGTTTTCTGAAGAGACTTTTGAATATCATAGTAGGAAAAACAAAAATCACCTTAATTTGCCTATTTACATTAAAATCGTTAAGTGAATAAAAATCTTGAAAATCCATCACTTACAAATCAGCATCATTAGGATAATATAGAGCAGTGACTCCCAAAGTGGACACCACCGCCCCCTGGTGGGTGCTGCAGCAATCCAGGGGAGCTGTGATGGCCACGGGTCCATTTATCTTTCCTATTAATTGCTATTAAAATTAAAAAATATTAATTTCCAGGGGCGCTAAGTAATATTTTTTCTGGAAAGGGGGCGATAGGCTAAAAAAGTTTAGGAACCACTGATATAGAGGAAGATATATCTGGGAACATTTATTTCTGGGGAACTAGTAAATGAGGGATTGGCTTCAAATCTAGAACTGATAGGTTACCAAACAAACATGTTCTGGAAATGTGACATTTATTACCTTGAATTGTTGGGATCTGCAGTCCATCCATGTGGGTATTCTCTCCATCTGTACATATTAAAATCATTCATTGCTTTTTATCTTGCTCCCTTCTTACCTGTATCCTTCTGTCTCCATAAAATAGCCACCTGATGTGCCAGGGGATCATCCTCTGAATTTTTAAATATTTCAAGATTCCATATGCCACACTTGGGCTGCCCATTTATTATCTTTCACTGTCACTATATCATCAGTCTTTTTCCATTTACACATATAAACTTTCATACCACTCTTTCCCAATAGTTAACACTAGTAATATACTATAACCTATCTACACTCATAAGCATATTGCTATTACCCTTTCTATTACCTAAAATTTTGGGTGGTTTACATATTTCTTTTATCTCCCAGCATTCAATTACAAAGAAGAAGAGATAGAAAAGATTATGGAGCATTTTGTACAGGGATGAACACTTGATTTCTTAAGGAATTTCATATGAATCTCTTAACAATAATCTCATGACTCCCTGGATGTTTTTGTTTGTTTTGTATTCTTTTTATCTGTGAGTTATGGAATACTAGAATCTTTAAAGAATATCTCTCAAAAAGAAATTGAAAGGTATCCATTGGTGATCCAAATGATCATCCAAAGGTAAATGGTGGGGCATGAGGAAGCTGAACCATATTACATATAAAGAATTAATTATGCAGGAGAGTCAATACAATTTTTTTCTGGAGAATCCATGCTAAAAGTTGTCATTAGAGAAATATGTGAGCATAGGGAAAAATGATAGGCCAGTTATATAACAAATAATGAGGGTTTAGTCATAGTTCATATGCCACAAATGGAACTCCTGTGGTATAAAGAAAAAAGAGAAAAAAAAAACTAAGGGATGCCTCCAGGATGTTGGGTTGGCTCTATGGAAAATGTATGGTGAGATATGAACAAGAATTGGCATAATGAACAGAATGGACAAACTATGGATGAGGTGCAGTCTTCATCATAGAAGGGAGTACTTTCATGTATGAAATCACAGATTCACCTGAATATTATCTTCAAATGGGTTTCCCCATACTTTTTTTGTTGTTTCCTATTACACTGAGTCTCCATTAAGTTCTTCATTTTTAAATTTAATAACAGATTATAAGAGTTATAAAATGGCATTCCAAAAGAAAATTTATTCAAGTTTGATGACTGTTAAACAATTTTATTTATTGTATTTGCATTTCAGATCCTGGAAAAAAAAGACTTTAAATTTGTTTTTAAAGACTGTGCTGAGCTAATAGCATTGTGCAACAAGTAAAATTGAAGCATATCATCTGTAATGAGGATATTCACTGCTTGCTATCTCACAGATTATGGATTGTCTTAAAGTTAATAGTTTAAAAAACTGTACAAGGACTCCAGAAAAACCTTGATATTATCCTTAATCTGAATTACCTAAATTTGAAAGAGTAAGGAGGCCAAACATGGAAATAAATTTACAGAATTAGAGAATGACAATTTCTAATTGAGGTTGTTAATTAGAGGAAGAGATACAGTGGGCTCTATTGGATAGGGTGTTGGACTTTGTATCAGGAAGTACTGAGTTCAAATCCTAGATCTTATATTTTCAAGTTTTGTGACCATGGGCAAATCTCGTAATTTTCCTAGGCCATACTCTTTCTAAATCTTATCTGCTACATTTCTTAAATATATATTGAAATATATTGTTTTTTAAATTAGAGGTAGGATAAATTAGGGGAGGGTCAGCTAGGTGGTACAGTGGCTAGAGTGTTGGGCCTGGAGTCAAGAAGACATGAGTTCAAATCCTGCCTCAAATTTACTAGTCATGTGACCCTGGGAAAGTCACTTAACTCTGTCTCAGTTTCATCATCTGTAAAATGAGCTAGAGAAGGAAATGGCAAACCATTCCAGTATCTTTGCCAAGAAAACCCCAAATGGGTTTGCAAAGAGTTGGACAAGACTGAACAACAACAAAAATGTCTGTTGAGTTGGAGTTGAGATGAGTTTGAATCCAGGCTTTGACAGTAATTAGTGTGATCTTGGGCAAGTTGTTCTATCTTTCTGATTTTCAGTTTCTCCATCTCCAAAATGGAGATAATGAATTTCGCATAGGTGAGGAGCAGAGTTGTTCAGCCACTCCATTCTTCCCTTCTTCTCTTCTCTTCTCTCCTACTGATTCATCACCTAAGTGGATTCCCCTTTATGAACACCTTTTCTATGCTTTGGAAAGGTATAAAAGAAATCTACAATTCTCTCTTTCTAGTCCTGACCTTCTGTCAGAGTCAGCATTCCGGCTAATCAGTTTAAAATCTTTCTCCTTTCCTGTGATGTTCTCCTACAGTTACTTCCTCCCAACCACAAATTGCAATAAATGCACCCAGATGAACAAATATCTGTGGTTAACATTGTTTAAAAAGTCAAAATAAATGTTTAAAACAAATAAAAGTAAACAGGCTTTCCCCAGTTCTCAGAGGGAAAGACTTTGGCTTCTCAAATAGAGTCTAAGGAGAGAGAGAAAACAAAACCCAAATTAGTCCTAGGGTCTGCAGTGCATGCATGCCTTGGTGGGAGAGAAGGGGGAGAAAAGGGAAAGAGGAAGGTTCAATAAAACAGCATAGGGCAGAATTTCTTTTCTACTTGTTCCAAATAGAGTAACTTCCAAAGGCCTGGCCCAATTCCATATGGCAGCTGCCTCTGCCTGAGTTTCTGCTCTTTCAGCTCCTTGTGGTTTCTTACTGCCTCGATTTCTCTAGCTTTTTGCTTGTCTGAGACTGGGTTTCCTCCTGGAGCCTGACTCGTACCTGGATTCACTTGAACTGGCTTTATTAGGCAGCTATAGTCCTACTTCAAATTTCATTGCAATCCTTGGTTTGGTTCCACTGTGCCCTGTCAGAAAAAGTACTAAAGATCCTTTGGCTAGAACTATGACAAGGCTCCTCTGTTCTTCTCTCTTGCAATCCTAGCTTTGAAGACTGCTACCTCCAACAGAGGAGGTGGGACAATTGAGTTATCTTGGTGAGCTAATATCCTTTTGATTTAATTTCTTTTTTCATGGCTATGTCAAGCAGGTCTGGCTCTCCTGTTTTGAGGCCTCACCCGGTGGTGACCCTCCAGTTTATTTCCCAAATCTCCACCTCTGCAGGATAAATTAGTAATTATCTGTTCACTGGTAATCACTAAATGGTCAGGAATTCAGAGTTCCTAAATTGTTGTTGTTGTTGTTTAATTATAAGTGTTTCCTTTTGGTCTCTACAAATGAGAAGGCAGTGGAAAGTTGGAAAATTGAGGTAATTTATGCCCTGGAGTCAAGTTTATCTACTCTTTGGACTCTTTAGCTACCTTTCTGACTTTTTCCATATTCAAATGAACCAGTCAAGGCCTCCCTCCTCAATGGGCTACAAAGGACTCTCCAGTGTTTAATATCCTTAACAAAGAAAAAAATGGTCTATACAGACCTGAAAGGGGCTTAACCTTTACTAGGTACACTGAAATAGATGTAGCTTTATATGTCTATCTCCATTACTCGCCCCTTCTGAGAAAGATGGCAAAATCTGATTCGCACCATTACGTTCACAACACTAGCATCCCTGGGTTGTGATGAAAGAGGTGCTTTCCAAACTTTAAAGCCTATCTATATTCATGAAAGTTATTAGCATCATTGATTATATGGAAATTTATTAACTTTTTTGAATTTAGTTTTATTTTTATTATTATGCAAAACACACTTCCATATTGGCCATTGTTGTAAGAGCACACTCACACAAAACCAAAGTAAAACCATTATTAAACTCTCCTAAAAAGTGACAGATCAAAGTCATAGAAGAATAAAACCAATATTTTCATTAGTGCTTTAACATAGATATTTTGTACAGTTACTTTGCAAATTAAAAGATACCCCTGGACCTTCCCAAGTGGATTTCTAAAAGTCACATTATTTTCCTTCATCCTACAAAACCTTCGTAAATCATAAAATGTAAATGATGCAAACTTTTATACTAAGAATGAACATTAATATTTAAAAATGAAGTCATATATTTCCAGGATTCAGTAGGGTTAAAAAGCATGAATTCTACAGTTAGAAGGTGGTGGAGCATGAATTGAGATTTTGAAGGACCTTCACTGAGAGCAGATAATTTACCCTCCTGTCTCCTGCAGTTTAGAGGAGTATCAGAACGATTCTGGCTTACTGGAGATGAACACATTTACATTAGAACTTCCAAAAGGATTTTTGAAGATATGTTTTTATAGAAAATAAAAAAAACTACAAATTCTAGTTTGAGCCATTTATTATATGATAGGGATAAATTGGGCTGTTGTGTTGAATTAGTCTCAGATAAACATGGGAGCGACACTTCAGCTCTACTTATTATCTGCCCTGCTATTGTGGTGACTTGACAACCCTGAAGGAAAAAATAGAGGATAGGGTCGGTGGTATAATTAAGTAGAAAAAAAAATCTAGTACTACTATCTTTAAATTAGAAAAGGAGAGAAACCTTTCCCTGGAAGAAATGGTTGAATAGATTTTGAAAATAACTGCATCTTTTTCTTCTACTTAATAGTTATGGCATAGGGTAAAACAGACATACCTGAAAAAGCAAAGGGATTGGAGTTAGAGTGGCTAGGGTTCAAAAATCACCTCCTTTTTCACCAGAGTCCCTCAAGGAAAACAGTTCCTTTCTCTTCATTCCATGATTGGAACTCTCAGGTCTTTAGAGACAGCCTGGCAGCCTGGGTACTAATATCACTAAATATCCAAACTTCCAAATCTGCTTTTTTTTGTTTTTGTTTTTTTTTTGTTTTTGTTTTTGTTTTTGGGGTGGGTTTGTGTTTTTTTAATAGTATAATTCATTTATACAGACACCCCTCCATTTGGTTTCATGTATTTACAGACTTTTCCAATTCTCCTTTCCACTGTAGAGTATATAAGCTGTGATTAAATTTTTAGTCACTGTGGGGCTACACTGTACTTGTGTGTGTGTGCTTTTAGCAGATGGAAAACAAAACTCTAAAGACTTTTTCTGAATCCTGAAAACATTTTGGGAAGACCTCACAAACTTTTACTCCTAGCCAACTTTATCAAGATTTCATTTTCTTCATGCCACTTCTTTTCCCATATTCATTTTTTATTCACTGTTCTTAACATCTTTCAAATAAAGTTCAATTCCGTCTAGCCCTCTTCAACATGCTTTATATCCCTTTGGTTTGTCCTTGATACTTTCTTCTCTCACATTCTGGCAGAGACCAGCTATTTTACTTTAAGACAAAACCACTACTCTTTTTCCTTTTTGGAGCTTATTAAAAGTCAACCTGACCTCCTCCTTCCTTCTTTTTTGCACTAAAACGTTCATCACTAGACATCACACTGTGTACCCTTTTCACTAGTATGGAGCATTCTCAAGCCCTTTTATGTGGGTTTACCACCTCCCAAAATGCTACATTTAAAAGATGCCACTTGTCTTACTGGCTCAAGAAACAGTATGGCTAAAATTATCTTAAAACATATATATGTATACACACACAAATATACACATTTTACGAGAAGGAAGATCAAATACTTTAAATAAATGTTAACTTGAAAAACCAAATCTGCTTTTAAAACCTATTTCCCTCTTGCACTTCCAATCCAAAATCAATGATCCTTTGGCCCAATGACATAATCAGTAAATATTTAATAAGTACCAACCATGTGCCAACCACTATAATAATATAACAATATAACATATATAATAATATAATAAGTCTAATAAGAAGAAGCTGAGAAGTGGGCAGAGGTTAGGGGAGACAGGGAAGGAGTATCTTGCACCAGGGCATAATGAAATCCTGTACCTGGGGGAGAAAATGATCTGAGCAAGTGTGACATCATTTCTTCACCTTTCTCACTTCAGTTTCTTCATCAACCAAATGAAGAGATTAATAACCTGGATTATTTATAAGATCTTTTATATCTTAAAAATCTTATAAAAATTATATTTTTTTGGCTAACTCTTTGAATTTTTTCTTCCTCCTTTTCCCAGCAGTTAATATAATACTCTTAATTATCTTCTCTTTATTTGTGTGTGTATGTTCTTAAATATATACATGTTATTTTCTCTCAATAAAATGTAAGCTCTTTGAGAGCAAGAACTAATTTACTGATGTCTATGTATCCCCAGTACCTCTCAAAGCACTTGGTGTGTGGTAGATGATTAATAAATGGCGTTGATTATTATTGATATTATTGTATTTAAATATATACTGACATACATGTTGCATTTATTCTAGCATAATGTATTGATTACACTTTATAACTGGAAATAATCTCAGCCATTGACAATTTTCACAGGACAACAACGAGTGTCTGTGACTAGCCTGCTGGTGTGCCACGGCTTGTTAATGGTTGGAACAAATCTGGGGATCATCGTATCACTACCAGTTCCTCGTTTGCAAGGAATTCCTAAAGTGACTGGTGAGTGAAGAGCCTCAAGTGTCTGTCTTTAATATCATCTTTTTAGATTTAATGAATACTAATTTTAAAACATTTCCTTTGCCATGATCTACACAGATTAAATTTTGTTGGATTTTTTTAGAATAACATTCGCCTCTTGGCTGTTGAGTCACACGTGAATGTCATCCATCAAATAACATCACTTCTCATTTCTTTTTCCTCTTTTGTAAAATGAAATAAACCAGATAATTCAGAAGGTCCCTTTCTGGTCTACAGTCTATGATGCCATATTTTCATTCCCACCCTTTCCCCCATCCTTTCTCTTCATTACCTTCTGATATTTCCTGGACCATAATCATATGTTACTAATATTCTAGAGACTATGTGTTCAGCACAAGCATTTTTCATCTCCTAAGATGCTCGAAAGAATAACTCAGTCCTGTTTCCATGAGATATTGTCAGCCACAATTATGTAAACTTCTGTTGCAAAATGAGAGCACTACAGCCACCTATGACTATTGTTTAGGAGTTTTAGAAAAGTGAACCAATAATAAATTCTTGTGGATTGAATGATTGACTTGTTTACGGCAACAGTGGCATCTGAAATGTTAGAAACGTTTGTTATGTAAGGAACAGATATTGAAATGAAACATATGAAGATAAGGTGACTTTATATAAATATGAATTTGTACATATACATGCACACATAGATGATATATAATGTGTGTATATATGTGTGGGCTGATATATGTAGGCATTGTATATGTGTGTATAGATATATGTGTGTGTGTGTGTATATATATATGCATATATATGTATGTATTTTTTTATGGAGGTATTGGGCGGCCTTTTGATCAGAGAGTATCCATTCTGCTAAGGAACTTGGGTGACATGTGTGAAACCAAAGCCAGTCAGGCCACCAGTTAGATCTTCACTGTACATAAAGTTCATTTAGTAAAGTCATCATTAGACAAAAACCAAAATCTTACCACAAAGTATCCATTCAATTAAAATAGTATTTGCCCCCCAAAATTACATATGCATACAGATACTTATGCACACATTGTACTTCAGCAGTTTTCTAGGAAAAAATGAAAATTTTTAATAGAAATTTAGAAAGGAAAAAGTCTTTATTCAAAGAAATTTAAATTTTGTAATATTTTAGGTTGGTAATATTGGGGTCATATAATATGTGTGATACCACCATTTAGGATGGATATATAATATATATGTACTTATTGTATATATGAAAACTTAAGTGATCAGATTATTTATTAAGCTGTAGATTACAAACCTATGCATTTTTTTAGGTCCTGTCAATCAACAAGCACTAAGTACCTACTGGGTTCTAAACATGGTACTAGATGATAAAAAGATTCTTAAAAATGAAAGTTCCCCTAGAGAAAAAATGAATAATATGGAAATAGGTATCAAGTGATAACATTTGTACAACCCAGTGAAATTGCTTGTTGGCTCTGGGAGGGGAGAGGAAAGAGGGGAGGGAAAGAAAATGAATCATGGAAACATGGAAAAATATTTTAAAATAAAAATAAGTGAAAGGTCCAGCCCTCCAGATGCTTACATTCTGGGAGAGGGGGAAAAAGGTTTAAGTAAGAAAAAAAAAAATATATATATATATATAGTAAGTACAAAGGAATTGAGGGGAATAGTGCCAGAACCTGAAGTATGGAATTCAGGAGAGGTTCATGTAGAAGATGGTGCTTGAGCTAAGCTTTGAAGGACTATCAGGATTCTAGAGGTGAAGATAAGGAGGGAGTAGAGTGTACTCCAGGCTTAGGTGTCAACCTGTACAAAAACACAGAGGTGAGAGATAGAGTGCCTTGTGTTAGGAAAAGCAGGAAAGCCAATTTGGTTAGAAAATAGAGTGAGCAGAGTGATGTGTAATAAACCTGAAAAGGTAGGTCAGAGCCAGTTTGTGGAGGTCTTTAAATACCAAAAAGAAGAATTTTAATGTTAGTTTAAAATAGGGAGCCAGTGGAGACTCTTGAATAGGGAAGTGAACATGATTTGGACCTGGGATTTAATAATATCATTTTAGGGGGCAGCTGGGTAGCTCAGTGGATTGAGAGTCAGGCCTAGAGACGGGAGGTCCTAGGTTCAAATCTGGCCTAAGACACTTCCCAGCTGTGTGACCCTGGACAAGTCACTTGACCCCCATTGCCTACCCTTACCACTCTTCTGCCTTGGAGCCAATACACAGTATTGACTCCAAGATAGAAGGTAAGGACTTAAAAAAATAATAATAATAATATTATTTTAGTAGCCATATAAGGCAGTGGTATCAAACTCAAATAGAAACAGGGACCACTTATCTGTATAATACAGCCTTTGACAATTTTGAAAAAACACACATTTACACTATGTTATGCCACACTTTTATTTATTTTGTTATATATTTAATCTGGTTCTCCACAAAGGCCCTAGGCATGATGCCTCAGTGTGTTTTACTTCTTTGATATCTTTGATGATGTCAAATGGTTAAGCTGCTAGAACATGTAACAGAAAAAAAAAGAATATTGATTTTAGAGTCAGAGGACATAAGTTCAACTCCCACCTTTGATGCTTATTATTGGAACAACCTTGCTAAAGTCACTTGACCTCCCGCAGCCTCAGTTTCCTCCCCTGTAAAATCACAGAGTTGTACTAGATGGCTTCAACAATCCTTTGGCACACTGTCTCTCTCAGGTCTCCTTAAAAAGTGTTCAAATGATTATCCACCAAGTGCTGAGAACACTGTAGATTTAGAAATATCTTGAATCCCTAAAAACGACTACCCAGACTTCTTTTCTGTATTATCTACAATGCTTTTCCTTTTGTCTACCTTTGCATGGTCACATTTTGTATAAGTTCTGAGGCTTCGCCTCATTCTTTCTCTTTTGCTCTTGGGAGTGGGTTGGTTAGTACTCTTAGGGTTTTTTTTTGTTAGTTTATGATTAATGAAAATTTATTAAATATAATATTTAGTTATTGAATATTAATTTAAATCTCTATAACACTTTGACTTGAGCTAAATGTCTTGATGTTAAAATTATTTAGACAATTGGGGTAAGAGATAGAGGAGTCAAGGCAAATTAACAAGCATTTATTATGTTTATCTGTGCTTGGATAAGGGCTGGGGACACAAAGAAAGGCAAAGGAGCTGACAGTCTAATGGGGAAACAACATGCAAACAATATAACGTATAATATAGAAACCATTATAACGTAATATATAAACGATTATAACATATATACAAACAATTACAACAGATGATATGTAAATATAACATATATAAATAATATATACAATCTATGTAAAGGATAAATTAGAGTTAATCAGTAGAGGGAAAGATAGGAGCATTAAAGGGGATTAGGAAAGGCTACGTAGCAATATGGGCATGAAATTCTTTCTTTACCGTCCATATATGTCTAAAGGTAGCAATGCTCTCTGCTTTAAAAATAAAAAAAAAATCAAACATTAATCAACCAATTAATTAATTAATTAATGCAAATTAAGTAAATGATTAATAAAAATAAATTAAAATGAAAGGGAGAGAGAGAGAAGGAAGGAAGGAAGGAAGGAAGGAAGGAAGGAAGGAAGGAAGGAAGGAAGGAAGGAAGGAAGGAAGGAAG